>NW_026691406.1:0-112714 GCF_020826845.1 Diceros bicornis minor | reverse complement strand
TGGCAGGGATACCCTCATGGTCTCATAGGCCTCTCTCCTGTGGGGTAACCAGGCCTCCTGTCCACGGTCAGGCACACAGAGGGGCCCTGCAGACAGCACTTCTGGGTGACACAGCCCGCAGCACACACGTGTAACACAACGGTCCCCTGACATGGCTGCTTTCGTCTGTCCCCTCCCCAGCCAACTGCTCGGTGACCCTCACATCCCCTACGTACCAGGAACACGCCACACAAGCCAGGTGGGCCACACGGTGCACAGTTGAGTAGGTTGGACATCTGGGGATGTGAGAGTCACTGAATATACACCGACCTCACTGTACTGGTCCACAGACTGCATCCCAGGGTCCAGCTCCATGCATGGCTGGTCCTGTGGACACGAAGACAGTGGTGGACACAGACCCTGGGCAGGGAGAAGGCCAGGCCACTCTTTTCCCTCCTCCTCTACACCCCCTCCTGGCCACATGAGGTCCAGCCAATCCCTGCCTGCAGCCCTGGCGGGTGTAGGAGGAGCTGAAGGGAGCCCAGCTGGGCAACTATTGGAGGGAGTTACTGTTATTAGGAAGCCCCCTGGGTGCTGAGTTATTAAACCCCATTTTACAGATGACCAGTGGTCCCAGCGTTCAAGGTCACTCTGCTCTAAGTGACCAAGTCCAGACGTGAACAGGGGACTAGACATCCTTACTTTTCACTACCATTGAGCCCAGCATTGACCATCGAGGCCTTGTCCTGCGTTGGGTCTCCTCCAGCCAGGCGACCTCCTGAGTCCAAGCACTTTGGGCACCTTCTTCTCCCTGCTTGAATCCCAACACACCCTCCTGAGGTTAGAGTCACTGACCCCATTTTTCATGGAGGAAACTGAGTCTCCGAGAAGACACCACATGAACTTGCCTGTCACAGGGCTGTGAGGTGACCCAGGTGTGGGTTTGACGCCAGGTCAATCTGCCTCTAAAGGCTCTGCTAGCACAGGAGCCTGAGGAGGTGGCCTGTGAGCCCAGCACAGAGGTGAGTCCATCCTGGATGGGGGCTCGGGAAAGGGGCACTGCAGGCTAGGAGCTCTGAAGGGGGCAGGGGCTTGGCAGGGTCCTTGGGGAGGAAGGCTCTAGGGAGGGTGGGGTGCGGTGAGGGGTGCACTCTGGGGATGGTGTCTGGACCAGATCACCCAGGGCCGTGACGCAGGCAAGGAGTCGGGCCTCACTACAGGTTGCGTGGACTTGAACGAGCAGTCTCATCAGAGCCCCAGGCGGTTAGGACCTAGATTTGGAGGGAGCTTGGTGGGCACCTTATCCACCTCCACTCAAGCCCAGATCCCCAAGAACCAACAGGATGAGAAGGCTGCTTCCATTTCCTCCCATGTACAGTGGGCACTGTGGCGGTCGCCTACCTTCTGCCTGGGCTGGGGATGCTGCCTGGAGGGCCCAGAGAGGGCTTCTTGTCAAAGTAGCCATTCAGGACAGGTCTGTGCTCAGAGAGCTCTGAGTGATGGGACCAAGGGCATGTCCCACCAGTGGGCTAAAAAGACGCTCCTGTCCATGTCGCTGTTGTTTATTGCAGGTGGACAGGGATGATGCAGCATCACCCACTGGCTGGATGCAGAGGGCCAGCGAGGAGCTATGGTTGAAGAGCCTGAGACACAACGCTTGTGTGTGACCAAAGCTGCCATGGGTGTGGTGGAGGCTGAGGAGGAAGAGGTGCTGCTGGAGGCCAAGATGAAACCAGAGACCATCGGGGACCAGGGGGCGGTTGATTTCCATAACTGTGGGGGATGGCATGATCAGCAGAGTCTCTTGACCCGGCAGGACACCCTAGGCCGGCATCCAGCTCCTGGGCTTCTTGGCCCCTTTGTAGGTGTCGATGGGGAACAGTGGTCCCGGGCAAGAAGGGACTGGGAATGGGCTGTCAGGGAAACTGTGTAGGGCAGCCACCTTCTTTTCCTTGAAATCAGGGGACTCTGGGTCAATACTCATGTTGCTCCCCTCCACCTTGGAGCTGGAGGAACCAGCCAAGTGCTCGCTGAGCATTGGACAATGTCCCTGCCACTGATGTCCTGGCCCCACCTGAGGTGTCCCAGCACTTGGAGTGGGAGCTATCCCTGGTCCTGAAGCCTGTGTTGGGGCCTGGAGGCTTGGAGGCTGGATGGAAGGGCTGCATTTGCAGAGGTCACGCCCCCTGGGTGAGTGGGGACTCTGGGACACCTGAAGTCACAGATGCAAGTGACCCACACCTGGGAAGGTGTGAGGGAGGTGCACAGAGGGCAGTGCCTCAGTGGCAGGCAGGGCTTCATGCCCATGGGCAGCACTCCTTGACAAAGGTCAGCTAGTCCTTTGGACCCTAGAGGGCAGAAGGCACCTAAGGCTGCCAGTGGTCCACGGGAGGCCAGGACAGCCTGCTGACTGGCAGGCATCAGGCCTGCAGCAGGAGAGGTTCAGGGTGAAACTGCTCCTGGGTAGCCTGGGCCAGCAGGTTGGACAGAAAAGATGGCCACTTGGTTTTTGTCACTCTAGTCTGTACGTGATCGTCTCTCCAGCTAGCCAGACCCTGGGGAGGGTGGCCTGTGGCTGAACAGCACTAGGGACTGAGGAGAAGGTGCCCTTGGCAATATCGAGTCCCTCTTCTTCATGTGAAGCAGGGTTGTGCTGGCTCCATGCCTGACCTCACCCCCTTGGTGACAGTGGGCTTCTTCAGGTCAAAGTCATACTAGGCATCAGGTTCATGGCACTGAACACATTGGCATCCTCAGGGGTCTTCAACATGGAGGGGAGGGGCCAAAGGAGTGTTGGCTGTGCTCAGGACAGCCATACCAGGGACAGGGAAATGCACAGAGAGAGGAAGTAGATCAGTGCTTGTCAGGGGGTGGGAGAGTGGATATGGGGGCATGGCTGCTTCATGGGTACAGGGGTTCTGGTGGGGTGATGCAATGATCTGGAACTAGATAATGGTGACTGTACACAGCATAGAGGATGTAGTTAATGGCCGGCCCTGAATTGTACAACTTTAAGTGATGAAAACACTAAACTTTATTGAATCTAAATTGGAACACACAAAACATAAGAAATCATAAAACATAGAAAAGGGAAAAGACATCCTGCCCTCACAGGCAAGGTGAAGGACAGCTCTGGGGTGGAGCTGGAGCCGGCCGGGCCTTAGTTGCTGACGAAGAGGGTGGTGCTGCAGCTGCCGTAGTGCTGGAGCCACTGCTGTGGCTGATGCTGGAGATCCCACCAGCTCTGGCTATGCAACTGGCCCAGGAGCTGGACCTGATCTGGGGCTGGAGCTGGGTCTGTCTCAGGTGATGGTGCTAGACCTGCCTCTAGAATTGGCTCCAGTGCTGAGACCGACTCTAGCTCTGCATTGTTGACAGATTTGGTGCAGGAGCCAGTGATGGAAATGGCTGCTGCTCTGGAGCTGGTCAAGTGTGGGAGCTGGAGGGAGCTCTCCTTCTGGAGCTGGCCGCAACTGAGCTCTAGAGCTGGTGCCAGAGCTGTCACTAGTCCACAGCTGGAGCAGGATCTGGTGCTATGTGGATCTAACTTTGTAGGTCGAGGTAACTCTGGCTCTGCTGCTGGTGACCGAGCCTTCTCTAGCTCCACAGCTGGTAAACAGCATGTCGTGACCTTTGGATGGGGTCAGTGACATCACCAACCAATCACGAGCTGTCCATCAGATGGTGGGAGCACTCCAGCAAATAACATATATTACATTAGTGTTATTTCATCTCCGTTCTAGTTACATATTTATTTTAAATATACTTAGAAGGAGAATAGGATAATAGAAACCATTTATTCTTTGCTCAGATTTAACAGAGCACACCTTATTGATGTCGTTTTTTAAGAAATATTACATACACAGTGGAAGGCACCATTCTTCTTCCTCTCTCTTTCCTCCCCAAAGGTAACTACTGTCTTGAAGTTAATATATGTATTCTATACACATTTTCTTTTGAAAAAAGACAGTTGTCCCCAATTTGCTGAGATTTTTTTATGTGTCTATCAAAGATATGTTTCTGAGCAGATGCTGTTAAAAACTTTGTCCTTTCAAAATAAAGATGACAAGTCAACCATTAGTTGAGAAAGTACCTGCTTTTTAGACATCATTTTTTAAAGAGAGGTTTGAAAATATCTCCATCATGTTACCATTGATCCTCCCTATTTGGAAGAGTTACATTCTATCAATTTTTAGCAAACACTGCATGAGCCAGACTGAACCAGTGCTCCTAGAGGAAGGACAAGGTTAGATTTCTGCAGCCTTTGGTCGTGACATATTTGGGAACCTATCAACACATAGCCTTGTTTTATGTTTGTCTCTTTTGAAAAGATCTTATTTAGTATAGACTGTAGACACATTATTTGAACTCCCAGCCAATATCACTATCCATAACCCATGCCTGAAGGAATCTCATCTAACACAAGTGTTTTCTACATACGGCCCATCACAGGCTTCTTGTGCTTAGGAACACTACACAACACTTCAGCACTATGCGGATCATTACAAAGAGGAAAAACAGCAGCAAGAAGCAAAAAAGGTGAAAAATGTACCATTTATAATTTTATTTATTTATTTTTTCCCCCAAAGCCCCAGTAGATAGTTGTATGTCATAGCTGCACATCCTTCTAGTTGCTGTATGTGGGACGCGGCCTCAGCATGGCCAGAGAAGTGGTGCATTGGTGCGCGGCGGGATCCCAACCCGGGCCGCCAGCAGCGGAACGCGTGCACTTAACCGCTAAGCCACGGGGCCAGCCCCTGTACCATTTAATAGACCAGGAAAAGGACACTTGTTGACCTGAGAGCTGAAACAAGAGTGTCACCTTGTTCTACCTCAGCCGGGAATGTGCGCCTCAGGCAACTCCAACTTTCTGCCACTCTGCACCCATCCAGGAATTACTAGGAAAAACACAGTGTGTGTTGGGTTTGGATTCACCTGTAAATTTTAGTGACTAGGTGAATTCACGAATATCAAATTACTGAATAAGGAGGATTGACTCTGTTCTGTTGCCAAAAACAATGAGTGTATGAAACTCATACTTCAGAACTTAAACATGGAAAGCTTTCTAATCTGCTTTAAAATCTACATGAAGAGTTTCATTGTTTTGAGCCATTTGTTAAAAATGTCAAAAACATCTTCTGATTGGTTTAAAAGAACAACTGATTGACCTCAGGAATGGCTGTGTGTACTCACCATCTCTGATTTCTCTCATTCTCTCTTGAACCCATTCCAATGAACCCCCACCACTCCACTACAACTCCTTTTGCCAAGGTCACAAGTGACCACCACATTGCTAAATCCTACAGTCATTTGTCAGTCTGTGATTTACTTGATCTACCAGCACTTGACATAACTATTCACTATGTATGTTAATAAAGTCTGGTAATAGCCAATAAATGATTTTGAGACAATCAGATATTCATTTGACAAAACATTAATAAATATTCTATTTGGTCTCATACCACTCCTTAAAAATCAACTCCAAATTTGAATATAATAAACAATAAAAGTGTAATGAATATTAAAAGTATTAGATTGTTTTAAAAAGATTATAGAACATCTTTATATCTTGGATAATAGACAGTCTTGCTAAACGAGACTCAGAAAGCAGAACTCTAGTCGATAAGATTCATAAAACTAACTACAGCAAAATACAACTTTGTAAGACCAAAGGCACCGTAAATTAAGTAAAAAAACAGAAGAAAACACTCCAACATGTAATCAAGGGTTTCTCTGCAGACTATATGAAGAACTCCTGTAAACTAATGAGAGATAAACCATCCAGTGAAAGTGTGGCAAAGGATACGAACAGCCAAACAATTCTCAGTGGAGGAAATATGAAATTCCAGTAACCAAGAAGTGTTCAACCTTCCCAGAGATGACAGAAATACAAAATAAATCAACAAAGAGACATGCCTTAGATATCAGATTGACAAACATTTACAAAGTTTGTTTCAGGTGTTGGTTACATGGAAAAATGAATCCACTCATACAGTACTGAAGCACAACTTTTGGAGAACAAATTGAAAATACCTGTTGAGTTTTTCAAATGAGCATTTTCTATGACTCAGCAGTTCGTTTATTAGTATCTGCCCAGGAGATACCTTCACACAGATGCAAAAAGAAACATGTATAAGAATATTATTCATAATATTGTAATAGCAAAAAATGGGGACAACCCAAATGTGCACCAAAAGAAGAATGGTTCAACAAGACGTAGTTTGTTCATAGTAACGTGTCAGAGTGACAAAGAATGGAGTAGATCCAAGCAAATTGTTACAGAATTATCTCCCATATAGTTTTGGGTGAAAAGAGGAGGCTGCAGAATGAGGTGCATATTATACCATTTTCTTTAAACACACAAAACAAAAAGAAAAGAATATTTTTTCTACAGCAACAGATATATGTGGGGCTGTGGTTAAAGGAGCCTTTAGCTTGATCCATATATAACTATAGTGTTTTACAAAGGTACTGCTTCATATATTATTTGTATAATGAAAAATTAAAATACATAAGACTAATTAAGTTCATTCTTTCCTACTAGAGAATTTCAGCTACCCCAAAGTAACTAAGAAATCAGAACAACCACAGGAAAATGTCAGCATAGGTGGGGGACAACTGAGCTTGGCTAACATGAGCAGACATTTTTCACACATTAGGGGAGCAGATATTTTGCTGTAGGACCATCTTTGCCATGCAAACCTTGGGACAAAAGTGCAAGTATTTGCCAGGATACAGCCAAGATATAAAACCAACAAGATCTTGAAAATAAAATGGAAAAGCCCAGTTGTCACTCTAAATCTACCTCTTCATTAGCCAAAACCAGCTTTGAAGCTGTTTTAGCCTGTTTCTCCACGAACAAGAGCCACAAAATTGACGGGCCAGCATCACCACCTCGTGGCTCTGCTTCCCATCGCAGGGTTCATCACCATACCCTTTGGCCCCCAAATCTCAAACCAAGAGTTCTGTCTTTTGGATATCCCT
Source organism: Diceros bicornis minor (assembly GCF_020826845.1). Classification (NCBI taxonomy): domain Eukaryota; kingdom Metazoa; phylum Chordata; class Mammalia; order Perissodactyla; family Rhinocerotidae; genus Diceros; species Diceros bicornis. The sequence goes on along the minus strand of NW_026691406.1, from coordinate 105,751 downwards.
TCAAAGTTAAATGTTTTAGAAATACAAGAGACTCAAGTAGGGTTATGGATTTTTTAATTCTGACAAGGCAAGATTTTTTAAGAGACTACTATCTATCATCATTGCCAGTTTGTAAAAGAACAGCTATTTAAAACCAAGAAATCAGAAAGGCCATAAACTCGTATCAGAAGACAGTCCTGCTTATCAAAGAACAGTTGAAAGTGGTATACACATTTCATAAATACGTAAATATCCCATAACTATATTAATAATTGTGATCATTAGTTAGGCTGTTAAATAGGTCAACTTCACCAGGCCATGAGGTGCCCAGATCTCTGGCTAAACGTTATTTCTGAGGGTGTCTGTAAAAGTGTTTCTGGAAGAGATTAGCAGTTGAATTGGTGGGCTGAGTAAAGCAGATTGCCCTCCCTGTTGTGTGTGGGCCTCATCCAACCTACTGAGGGCCTGAACAGAACAAAAATGCCGAGGAACGTTGAATTATCTGTCTCTCTCTCTCTCTCTCTCTCTCTCTCTCTGCCTGAAGGTTTGAGCTGGGACATCAGTCTTCTCCCGCCCTTGAACTGGAACTTATACCATTGTTGTTCCTGATTCTCAGGCCTGTGGACTCAGACTGGAAGTACACCTCCAGCCTTCCTGAGTCTCCAGCTTGCAGACGGAAGGTCATGGCACTCTTATGTCTCCTAGTTGTTCTGTTTCTCTGGAGAACGCTGATTAACACAACCATATTTACATACTTCTCCTTTATCAATGTGTGTCTCAGCTTTATCAATAAAGGCAGAGCTGGAGACAAGGTCTTGTACATAGATACTTAATTTGGGAGGTACCAGGAGTGAGAGAGCAGGGAGAGGTCATGAGTAATACTGTCCTTCTCATGGAGAGGCAGCCTTCCTTTGATCCTCATTGATCAGACTGGCCAGACGGCTCTGTTGGGTTCCAGGCACCCCCAGGAAACCACTGCTTGTCTGTCCTCACTCCTCCTTGTACATGGCCTGAAAATTGGCTCAGAGAACTTATGCAATTCACCAGAGATGTACTCAAGTCGGCCTGGCAGAAGAGGCATTGAAAAACAGGCTGACACATGTTCTGGTTCCTTTTACATCAGATTTTATTCTTCCCTTTACTCACTTATTCTTTCAATAAAAAATGTATCAATATCTACCATGTCTTAATAATGATAGCAACATTTATTGAGCGCTTACTATATGCCTGGTACTGTTACTGCTTTATAGGTATTATTTCATTTAATCCTCACAACAGTGTTATGAGGTAAGTGCTTTTAGTATCCCCCATTTTACAGATAAAGAACAAAACACAGAGAAGTTAAATAATGTGCTTGAGGCCACACAGTCAAGAAATGGTGACGCTCAAATATGACTCGGGAGTTTGGGCTCCTTCCTAACTGCCAGATGTCAACTGTGTTTCAGCTGCTCTGCTTCCAGGTTTCAGGCTCATGATGGGGCATAGAGAGAAAGAGAAGGCACACCGGGAGACAGGTGGGTGCCATCCCAACCCAACACAGTAAGTCGGATGGAAGTGGGCACCCAGGTGCCATCGGAGCATGGAGGGGTACTCTCACCCCAGAAGTTGGGGCCACTGAGCTGACTCTTGAAGGACAGAAAGTGGAGAAGGGGCGATGTAAGTTGGGGAGGAGTCCAGGCAGCAGAAATAACAGAAGAATACCACTGGGAACACCACAGAAGTGCAATGGTTTCAAATTTCAGTGCACACGCTCAGATGGCAAACCATGCCATTGCCTTTTTTCTTTGGGACCTTAAAGTCTATTAGGATCCCCCATTCTCTAGGTGTCAGAAATAATCTCCTTCAATTCAGAGGCTGAGTCCACCCTGGCCCTGGGACTGTGTCCTCAACTGGGGGCTTCTGTGGGGCCATGGTATGTATCTGCATGGAGGACAAAGGTGGAGAAACCATCGTTACTCATCATCAGTCCACATGTTTCTGCTGACACTGCCCACAAGAGGTCCTTGACACAGAATACCGACTTGCTTAGTAAGCCTGTCTTATCTCCTGCTTCCTTGACCTTCTGGCCTCCTTCAGTGATGGCTCTCTGCTCTCCTTCACTGACAAGCTTCTCCAAAGACTCTCATCACCATGTCTCCACTTCTTCCCCTCCCAGTCTTCATTCACTATTCAACACACAGTGATGTGTATTCTGTTCCTACAACACACCCAAAATGTTCTGCTAAGATCGCCACTGGGCTCCACGTTGCTAAATCCAATAGATGCTCTTCTCTTCATCTTAGCTGATTTCCCGGCTATATTCAACTTTCATGACCCAACACTTTCTTACTTTTCTTTCTACAACGTTGACCACCTCCAAAAGTCATCCCTGATTTTTCTCTCATCTCCTTGATTTTACCTCTCCCCAAACATTTAATCTATCAAGTTCTATCAATTGTATTGTCAAAAATTACACATCAAGTCTATCAACTTCTCTGCAGTTCCGCTGCTAACACAGTGGCATATGCTACAATTCTCTCTCCCCTGGATGAGTGAAACAGTCTCTTCACTCATCTCTCTGCTTCCACACTTGCCTCCAACAATCCAGTCTCTGCACAGTAGACGTGGCATCCTCAGTTCTGTGCAACATCTCATCATGTCTGGCCCCAGGAAAATTCAGTTCTGTTTTTCTTATGAAAATCTTTGGTTTTGTAAAATATCCTTGATGTTTTCTGGCATATAGTTTTATTTATCTTCATTTTTACTGTCAAAAGACACATATAATCACACACACACAGAAACTCTCATTAAGGGCCTATTACTTGTAAATCATTAGCTTGATATAGTGAGACATAAAAAGTAACCTCATTCTTTTAAAAAATAACTTGATAACAGGGACTCTGGCTTAAGGAGCTCATGAATTGTTTGGAGAAAAAATAAAACAATGAAAATGTAAGCAAAGAGAAAAAGGTGTAAACAACAGTCCACCATAAAATATCATCACAAGATGGCACAAGATTAGTTGCCAAATTAAATATGAACAAATTATTTGCTACAGAAATTCACAGGAAGGAAAATACTGGAAGCTGGACTGGAAAGAAAAAACTTCAGGGAAGACAGAAAATAAATTTGAATTGGCCCCTGAAGAATGAGTAGGATTTATAAAAGCACAAAGAATTAAAAAGTCATAAAAGCTCAAGTAACTAGTTTTGCTAAAGAAGAAAGTATGGTTTACTGAGTCATCAGAAAGAAGGCTCACACCAGAATGAGGTCAGCTCAGCGAGGACCATGAATGCCAGGGTGAGAAGTCTGACTGATTTTATAGGCAATGAGAGCCACTTAAGCATTCGATGTAGAGCTTCCCATGATCAATGTGGTACTTTAGGAAGATTATTCTGGCATGGTGTGAGACTGAAGGATGAGAGGAAGCTGTCACTAATCCACTTAGCCTCCCTATAGGGAGCTCTCATTTTTTTTTACATAAGTTTTGTGAACAGTTATCCTCCAACAACAGTTTCTGGATGAGCATCTCCAGGATGGTCATGGCTGCACGTATCTTGTTTAATTGGAAGAGACCACAGATAACTAAATCACAGGCTGACACTTTTATGATGAGACTGAAGAAGACAAGTCTTTACTCAGCCTGTGTCCACTGGGAAAGCAGGAGGTGCCCTCCACTCTGCTCCCTCCTCCCTTACATCCAGACAAAACACCAGCATCTCCAGGCCACCTCCCTTTGTTCCAGTCAGGTTCATCTGATGCTGTTCCTTACGTTCTCCTTATATCTGACATCACTGGTCATGTTATTAGGTCCTAAGACTTTGGGACTTCAGCTCCTTTGGCCTTGCCTTTCTTTGGCTATGACAACAATGGTCATCACTTTACAGCTGAGACAAAGATCAATTATTTGCATCTTGGTCTCTCCTCTTTACCTTTTAGGGCTTCATCCTCTGGGGCAGATGCTACAGAAAGAAAAATGCTGAAATGCTTTTGCTATGTGATGACAATAAGTTATTTCTTCTCTTCAAAGCCCTGTAGATCTATGGGCAGGTCTGTGCATTCCGTAGAACAATATCTTGAGAATGAAGCTCAAATTGCACTCAGTGCCATTCTGTGCCAGGCATAAAATATACCCGCCAGCAGAAAACTAGGGGATTGCAACTCCAACACTTCCGTCTCAGACTTACCTTTAGTTTATTAAACACTTTAAAGGATATAACAGTTAATGATGTATCTTCCTGCTCAAATATTATCAATATCTCCTAATATTTCCAAATAAAATCCTTTGAGAGGAAAGAAACTAATACTTTGGGGGATGTCTTAGGTACCAGGCCCTCTTCTAAGCAGTTTTCATACATTATTTATTTCATCTTCTAAACAACACTTTTAGGTGGGTACTATCCCCATTTTACTGATGAGGAAACTAATGTTGAAGAAGGTTAAGTAACTTGGCCAAGGTAACACAGAATGTAAGGAGTGGATTCAACTTAGCCCCATCTTCACTGTACCACCTGGTCCACTCTGCCTTCACATGGCATTCAGGGTCCGAAAAGTGTGGCCCCAAACTGCCTCTCCAATCTAGTACACATTTTCCCATCTTTTATTTTGTTATATATAAATCACAGTTGTTTGTCCAATCTAATTTCATGATTTCAAAAACATAACATCATAGAAAACCAACCAGCAGCAGTTGCTAAGCTGAAATACACATACTTTACAACCTAGCAATTCTACTCCTAGGTAAATACCAAGAGAAACATGCACGTATGTTCATCAAAGACAGGTACAGTACTCAGAGCAGCACTACTCACACGAGTCAAAAACAAAAACATGGGCATAACCCAAATATCTATCTACAACAGAAGGGACAAATATTTCTACAAGGAAAATATAAATTACAATGAGAACAAACTATAGCCATACACACGTATGAATCTCACAAACATAACGCTGTGTGAAAGAAGCCGGGCACGAAAAAGTATATGCTCTATGATTCCATTTATATGAAGTTCAGAAACAGGCAAAACTTAGCTGACCCACTGGAAGCTGGGACAGAGGTCATCTGTCCCCAGGTGGAGGGGAGCAGATATGACTGAAGAGAGATGACGCCTCAGCACAAATCAAGGTGGTGGCACCAAACTATATTAGAATCATCGTAATCTTCACAGGCATGACCTCACGCTGGGAAAAAAAAAAAAAAACAGTTTTACTAAAGAACATTCTTTTTTTTTGTGAGGAAGATCAGCCCTGGGCTAACATCCGTGCCCATCTTCCTCTACTTTATATGGGATGCTGCCACAGCATGGCTCGACAAGCAGTGCATCGGTGCGTGTCAGGATCCAAACTGGTGAACCCTGGGCCGCCGCAACGGAGCGCACGCACTTAACCGCTTGCGCCCGGGGCCGGCCCCTAAAGAACGTTCTTGATGGAACAGTAACTATTATTTATTTTTTAATTTTATTTATTTATTTATTTTTCCCCCAAAGCCCCAGTAGATAGTTGTATGTCATAGTTGCACATCCTTCTAGTTGCTGTATGTGGGACACGGCCTCAGCATGGCCGGAGAAGCGGTGCCTCAGTGCGCGCCCGGGATCCAAATCCGGGCTCCCAGCAGCGGAGCACGCGCACTTAACCGCTATGCCACGGGGCCGGCCCGTATGTTATTAACTTTATTAAATCTTGACCTTGAATATACCTCTTTTTAGTATTTTGATATAGTACGTAGTATGTGATGAAATGGGAAGTAGGCGGGAAGCACTTCTGTTACGCACTGAAGGACAATGGCTGTCTTGAGGAGAAGCATTTGTGTGACAATCTGAGCTGACCTAGCCACTCTTGATAGAACGTCATTTTTACTTAAAAGAATGACTGACAAACTGAGGTTATTCAGTTTTGGGTATTTGGCACACATTTTCTCAAAAATTACCTCCAAGAGCCTATCACTTCAAGGAAAACAACTGACGGTATTTGTTGACAATGACAAAATTCAAGCTCTCAGCCAAAATTATGGAAAACTTACACTTGATACAAAGAGCTTGACAGCTTTCCACTATGTAAGACTTTTCTGATAGGTCGGGGGTAGTGTTAAGCACTGTATGGTATTTTGTTTTGTTTTGTTTTCGTATAATGAAACGTGTCAACACTTGGAAGATCTGCAGAACTCAATGAGCAGAGGTCTAGAATAGTAAATCCTTAGAGACAGAACAGTGGTTGCTTGGGGCCAGGTCAAGTGATGGAGCAGGAATGGGGAGAGATGCTAATGTGCTCGGGGTTTCATTTTGCGGTGTTGAAAATGTTCTAAAATTAGACTGTAGTGATGGTTGTAAAACTGTAAGTATACTAAAAACTACTGCACTGTGTACTCTAAGTGGGTGAATCGTATGGTATGTGACATATATCTCAAAAAAGTTATAAAATAAAAACTCTACCACCGTAATAATATTGTAACATCTGGAGTTTATTTAAAAAAAAAAAAAACAGGTTGTCAACCCAAAGGCCATGGTTTGCTGACCCCTGTTTTATTGTACAATGTACCATCATCTTTGAGTTTATCATTCTAGAACATCTCTGGTGTCCAGTATTTCAAAGTCCATCTTTAATCTACTATTTTTTTATTCTCCCAACATGCCCTCCTTTTATCTGTGCATCAAAAAAATGTTCTTTAAAGTGAGAATTGCCTCTATTAGTAAAACGAGCTTACTTCTAACCAACACTCCACAATCAACACACACAACAACAACAATAAAAGATATCAGCTGAGGCTACAGTCATCTGAAGACTTGATTGAGGTTGAAGGATCTGCTTCTAAAATCACTCATGTGGCTGTTGGCACGAGGCCTCGGTTCTTCACCTCAAGGATTTCTCCATCTGTTGCCTGAGTTTCCTCATGACATGTCAGCTGACTTCCTCCTGAGCAAGAAATCCAAGAGAGAGCAAGGAAGACACCTCAGTGCCTTTTCTGACCCAGTTTCTGAAGTGTACAACATCACTTTCACTTTCTTCTATTTGTTAGGAGTGAGTAGTCAAGTTTTGCCCACACTCAAGGAGAGGGGAATTAGGCTCCACCCTTTGAAGGGAATAATATCAAAGAATTTGTGGACATATCTTAAAACCACCATAGCCACCTTGGCAGTATACAAACAGGCTCTCATCTCCTCTGTGGGAAGGCAGAGAAACTGGGGACCAGGCCCAAGACTTAATGGTCAGAACAGCCAAACTCCAAAGATGGATAAATTCCCAACAAAGGTAGGTCTGCTGTACCAAGGTCAGGGCCCGGTTGGGAAAATATGGATGGAGTTATCTAGATTGATGTCCCTGAAGATCCTGAATCCCCAGATTCCCCTGAACCCTCTGAGCCTCCAGAGGCAGCCCACTCCTTTCCATTATGCACTAACCTCCTGTCTCCCACTTGCTTGGAGATGATGCAGAGGCTGCTTCCCCACAAGACAATGTTCACCCACCCACCTCCATCTCAGTGGGGTGTGGATATTCAGGATCTGCCCTTCCTGGCCACCAGGACTTTAATCCCTACAACTGTGATTTAATCTCAAAATTAGGATTGAGTCACAACATAAGCCAGCTGCTGACACATTGAGGCTCACAAGGGAGCAAAGGGACTGTGCCCCAAGGAGCTACAAAACCTACCCAGCATGGACCAGCATAAGTCAGGAGAGCGTGTGTGAGACTGGAGTCTAGGGTGCTTGATCAAGAGGACTGGAAGATAAGTTGAATAAGGGAGAGTTGATCCATTTGCAAGCTCTTTCCTAGGATCCAGGATTCAACACTTACTCATCAAGAAAATGAATAGGCAAGCTACAGATTGGGGAAAATATTCTCAACACATGTATCTGACAAAAGAATTGTGTCAAGAATATATAAAGAACTTCTACAACTCAATAATAAACAGACAATCCAACTTTTTTAAAAGGACAAAAAACTTGAGTAGACAGTGAACAAAGAAGAAATGGCCAGTGAACACATGAAAAAGTTCTCAACATCATAAGTCATCAGTAAAATGCAAATTAACCCCATGAGATACTTCCACACACCCATTAGGATGGTTAAAATGAAAAAGACTGACAATACCAAGTGTTGGTGAAGATGAGAAACAACTGGAACTCTCATATTTTGGTGTGTAAAATGGTACAATCACTTTAAAAAAGTGTTAGTCAGTTTCTTAACTGAAACCCAGCAATTCCACTCCTAGGTATACATCCAAGAGCAACAAAAATTTACGTCCACAAAGCCTTGTACAAGAATGCTTGCAGGAGTTTCATTCACAATAGTACCAAAATTGAAAACAGCTCAGGCGTCCATCAATAGAAGAGATAAACTGTGGTATGGTCATATAACAGAAAACTACTTTGCAATGAAATGGATTGAATTATTAATACACACAACAATATAGATTAATCTCAGCAGTATTACGCTGAATGAGGAAAGCCCGACACAGACTAGTACATGCTGCCATTAGTACATACTTCCATTCAGAAATTCTAGCAGACAAAAGTAATCTATAGGGATAGAAATCAGAGTAATGGTTGCTTTTGGAGGAGGAACTGACTGGGAAGGGGCACAGGGGAACTCTCTGGGGCTGATGGACATGCTCTATATTTTGATAGGACTGTGAGTTACAAGAGTATATGCATTTGCCAAAATTGATTGAATTGTACACTTAAGATCCATGCATTTCACTATATGCAAATTATACTCTGATTAGGATAAGGAATAAAACTCATCATTTTTCTTTCCAAACCTCTTCCTCTTACCATTTATCTTAGTTAACACATCACCACCTATTTAGTATTCTTCAAGCCCAATTCATCCTAGACTTCTCTCTCCCTCTTCCTGCCACTGTCTCTCCCTCTATCACCAAACACTTTGGAATCCTTCTCCTAGAGAACTCTCAAATCTGTCACCTCATTTCCATTACTAATGACCCGGGCTTAGTTCACACCCCTGGACTAATGAAATAGACTTATAGCTGGACTTACCCTTTCCTAATTGACTCCTTACAATGCCAATAAAGTGATCTTCCTAAAATTCCTAATTTATTATGTCATTCCCTCACTAAAATCTTCTTCAATAGATTTACACTACCTGTGAAAGACTATCTAAATTCCTGGCAGAACAACATGGCAACAGTTACCTAGTCTAGTCTGTGAGCATGCCCAACAGATTTCATGTCCGAAGTAGTCTGGTCCCCAAGTAGAGGCCTGGCAGTCTCATCTTCTGTCTGATGAACTATGCATTTATGTGTCACGTTCAAGCATATAGCCTAGATTTCATAATCATCTCAGTTGAGTGACAAATTCTCATCCTCCTCCTTTAATGCCTCAGTGAAAGGAGTCCAACTCCAGCCACCAAGACTCAAACCCTGGAGGCACCAGTTCTCCCCACCCCTCATCAGCCACACCAGATGAGACAAAAAAGTCCTTCCCATTTAGCCTCAACAGCATCCATTGAGCTGACTGCCTGCCTTGTTCTAACGTCAGGACTGCAGCACCCCTCTGTAATTACGGCCGTTGCCTCTCAACCGGTTTTCTCCACTTTAAATGCAACTTAGAGGACTTACGCCCGACACATTAACATCTTGCATGGTTCAGATTTCAACATCCCAGAGATTCCCACTTTCCCTGGGTAGCACTATAACCGTTGCTTTACTTGGAGTTTTGTATTACAAATTTCAAAAAGATTAGCTGAAAAATGAGGACTCCCAGTGATCAAATCAACTCTCCATTTTTATGACTCACTTTATCTCAAAGTTAACGTCAGAGGCTGGTCTAACATCCCAGCAAAGGCTTACTTTCATGTCATTGAAAATGTCTCAGCAAAAATTGAACTGCCTTTGTTGGGGCTGCTGTTTATAAAAGAAATGTCCAGAGCATGGCAGGTGAGAAGATATTACCTCTGAGATGCCTTCTAACACAGATGTTTTTCTAATATTCAAGGTGGTAGATTAAAGATGGCCATAAATTGACACTCCTCCTATTAGAGGTGGGGTCTATGTCGCCTCCTTTTAAATTTGGGCAGGTTCTATAACTGCTTTGACCAACAGAATACTTCAAGCGTGATGCTGTGTCAGCTTCTAGGCCCAGCCCTTACGAGACAAGCAGCTTCCATTTCTTGTGTCTTGAAACAGTTGCTCTTGGAGCCCTCAGCCGCCATGTAAAAATTCCAACTGTCCTAAGGCCGCCGTGCTGGAGACACACGTAGGGAGGTCCTGAGACCACACGATAGAGAGAGATGCCCAGCCTGCCCCAGCTGAGGTCTCAGACATCACGGAGCATAAATGAATCTTCCTCACTGTCTTCTGTCTGAATTCCTGTCCTACAAAACTGCAAGGAATATTTATTTATCCAATGAATATTTACTGGATATCTACTATGTGTCAGGTTCCACTCTGCATGCTAGAGTTACACTGGTGAACAAAACTAACAGCTCCTGTCCTCTGGGAGCTGACAATGAATGATAAATATAAAAAGAGAAAAGCCAATAAGCCCCAGTTGGGCTCAAGAATTAACAAATGGTCTCAGTGCACAAGGTACACATGTACGCAGTGGTGGCAGGAGGGCAGCCCCACGCCTACTGGGACCTAGGCATGGAGCCCAGCACTGGCAGCCATAACTCAATTCCTATGGGGTAAAGGAGTCTTGCTCTCTGCAAGACAATAGTCTCAAGCCAAACTTGAGGCTCGAGGCCCTTCTTCTTAAAAAGAAGCTGAAAAAGACAGCTGCCAACTGGGGCTAGGTGCCCTGACCTCACAGGAAGCCGTGGGCTTGGGGAGGCGAAGAACACAGAATCCGAACTAAACTGGGTCTGAGATTCCCAAATATGATCACAGAACAGAGCATCAAAATATCATAAGATCTGGTTCTGGGCTGGAGGCGGAGGACAACACGTGATGGCAACTATCAAACCATAAAACTGCTAGAGAGGAGGGAAAGAGACAACTCATCCATAAAACTGTGCACCTGTTCCTGACATGTGAAACACACCCCACTGAAATGAAACACAGACAGAACCTCTCAAGTCCACCTAAAAGGCTTTGCCTACACAGAAGAAAAGCTGTAGTACTATTTTGTAAGCAAAGTTTGTGTTTTGGTGTGTCATCTATAGAGAGTTTTTATTCTTGTTCCTATAGTGTTTGATATTGCTATGGTGGGGAAATAAAACTCAGCAGCCTGCCGAGCATCAAGAGAGTCTGACAGTCACGGCCACTTGTGAGTCTACTTAGCTGGCTGGCAGCCACCGTGCAGCCCTGGAGAGGACCGTGGGCCAGCTCGCAGTGAAGACGGGTCTCCTCTTTAAGGGAGCCACTGTAACTCTAAGGAATGGACAAAAGCTACTATAAAACTGCAAGTATTCTCACACACAGATTTGACTACCTTAAGACAAAAATGAAATAGATGAGTGTTTTCAATAGTAAGTAAGTTTTTCATAACGTGATCGCAAGTAAAATAATTTCCTAACATACGTCTTTTAAATTCAGGTATGAATGGAACACATCAGGTGACCCTGGGTGACTTTTGCCTCATCTATTAGTGACGCAAATTAGTATCCAGGATCCAGCCATTTTATTCTTTATGAAAAATAAAGCAATTGAAGTAAATATATGTCTAACCACAGTTTGACAAGAACGTAGCCTGGAGGCAATATTGAACAGGCAAGAAGCGCAGAGTTCTGAAGCCGGAATGTTGAGTTTCCGACCTTGACTCTGCCCGTAATAGGTGTGAAATCTTTGGGAGGCGACTTTGCTTCTCTGTGCCTGTTCCCTCATGTGCTCACACACTATATTGGCATTCATATATTATATTTTACAGGGGTCTTCAGAAATGAAACTGAGTAGTAGAGCAATACTTTGATAAGAATGTATTTTATTTTGTTTTGCTTCAAGAAAAAATACAAGAACATACCTTTACTGTGGCAATCTAATGGAGGTGCCCCTAAGAAGTCATTTCTAGATGGGACTGGGGACTTTGTTTTAACTTTAAAATAGGTAATCTTTCACAAGCTCGGGAAGCAACAACTGTATTTAAACGGAAAACTCTCCACAAGGGAAGAAGCAAACCACCCAGGGGCTGCATTGGTTTTGCAAGTGCCCCCTGACGCCGGCGCAAGGATGCAGGAAGCACCTCCTGCGTCGTTGTCCCACTCCCGACAGGACTTGGGGGCTCGGTCCTAAGTGAGCGGAGGGACCCCGTCCCACTCTGCACCAGCAACGCCTCGCTTTCCCTTCCTGCAAACAAGCCGGTGCAAATAACCTGGGGCCCCTGCGACCGCCTCGCTGCACTCACCTGCCGCTGCACAGCAGCTCGCAGCCCGGCCGCTTCGCCTCCCCCGGGCGGCCCCGACCAGGAGGCGGGGATAGGGGCGTGGCTTAGGGAGGGGCGGGGCTAGGGGCCGGGGCTCTTCCCCCGCCCACCTCACTGCGCCTGCGCCCAAGGGTGCGTGCGGGGCAGGGTGGGAGGTGGTGCCCCCGTGGTGGTCGGTGCTGATGTGGGTCCACCGGGTGTTTGCTGCCCCTCCTGTTCCGATCCTCTGAGCTTTCCAGCCGTCACGGCGCCCAACTCTGGTCACCCCTGCCGCCCCTCCGCCTGCCTGCGTCAGGTGCCAGCAACCAGCCGGAGTCTCCCCCGCGAGGTCAGACTACCTCCCCCTGCTCCTTTGGAGAACGTCGTGACGCCTCCTCGCCTGTGTCCCTGGCGCCTGGCTGGTTAGGTGTATCGTGTCGTTTAATCACCTCTGCAGCTGAGACAGTGAAACCAAGAAGTGAAGGAACTTGCTTCAAGTCACAGACCCAAAATGCGCTCCAGCTTGAAGTTGATTGCAGGCTGCCTGCCGCCGCCCTTCCACCTCGCGTGGCGCGCCCAAGTTGAGTGCCTAGCCAAGTGCCATGGGCTTTACCTGAGTTTTCACTGTTTCTTAAGCCCTGCGAGGGCGGTATTATCTCTACAGAGGAGTCTAAGTGACTTGTCAGTCCAGCTTTGTCTCATGGCAAAACCTGGGCCATTTAAAACACCGTATGTGGCCTCTGTGTTCCTCCACACCTTTTGTCTTAAATGGCTTTATTGAGGTGACTTACAAAAAGCCTGTACATATTTAAAGTGTACAATTTGATTTTTATGTATGTATGTATATGCCCCTGAAACCGTCACCACAATCAAGAGTGAACGTAGCCACCACCCCCAAAAGTTTCCTTCTGCCCATTTGCAATTCCTCCTCCCAGTCACAGACTGCCATGACCACTCCTCAGATAACCATAGATCTTCTTTCTGTCACTATAGATTAGTTTGCATTTTATAGAATTGTATTATGAATGTTTACTGTGTGCTTTTTTGGGAGGAGGAGAGTCGGGCTTAATTATTTTGAGATTCAGTAGTGTTGCTGAGTGTATCAATAGTTCATTTCCTTTTTATCACTGAGTAGTAGTCCGTTACATGGATATACCACAGTTTGTTTATCCATTCACACATTGTTGGACTTTTAGGTTGTTTCCAGTTTCTGGTTTTTTTTTTTACAAACAAAGCTATCAACATGGTTCTTCATTTTCTTACTATTCAGTTTTGAAAGTTCTTTACATTATCGGGATATGTCTTTCCAGTTATATGACTCAATATTTTCTTCCAGTCTGTGGCTTAAAAGCATGTTTCAGAAGCAGACTTTTTAAATACTTCAAAAGCAAACTTTTTAAATTTTGATAAAGTTTAATTTATCAATTTTTATTTATAGATTGTGCTGTTGGTTCCATATCTAAGAAATTTTTTCCTAACCCAAGGCCTCAAAGATTCTGTCCACTTTTTCTCAAGAAATTTTATAGTTCTAAATTTTAAATTTATGTCTGCGATCTATGCTGTATTAATTTTCATATGTAGTGTGAGATATGGGTAGAAGTTAATTTCTTTGCATGTAGATACCCAGTTGTTTCAACCATTTGTTGAAAAGACTAGTTATTCTCTACCAAATTGCCTTTGCCACGTTTTTGAAAATCAATTGATCATATAAATGTGAGTTTATTTATGGAATCTCTATTCTGTTCATTGATTTATTTATCTGTATTAGCATTGATATCACATGGTCTTGATTACCATAGCTTTATAATAAGTCTTGAAATCAGGTCATTTAAATCTTTCAATTTTGTTCTTTTTTCTCGAAGTTGGCTTGGCTATCCTATACCCTTTGCATTTCAAAATGAATTTTAGAATCAGTTTGCCAGTTTTAACAAAAAAAATTGCACAGATTTTGATTGAGATTGCAATGAATCTATAGATAAACCTAGGGAAAATTGACACCTTAAAAATATTGAGTCTTGTGATCTGTGAAAATGGTATGTATCTGCATTTACTTACATATTATGTAATTTCTCTCAGAAGTGTTTTGTAGTTTTCAGTGTACAGGCCTTGCACATCTTTTGTCAGATTTAACTCTAATTATTTCATACTTTTTATGCTATTGCAAATAGTATTACTTATAAATTTTTAATGGTTTATTGCTAATATATAGAAATAAAATTGATTTTTGTATATTGATCTTATATCCTGAAAACTTGCTAAACCCGCTCATTAGTTTGAGTAGCTTTTTATACAATCTATAGGATTTTATTTGTAGACAATCATGTCATCAGTGAATAAAGACCATTATCTTCTTCCTTTTCGATCTGGACCTTTTATTTCTTTTTCTTACCTTAATTGTACTAGCTAGAACCTCCAGTACAATTCAGTGGGGGAATGGATGGTCTTTCCAATAAATGAGGCTGGGTCAATTGGATAGTCATACGAGAAAGCATGAACCTTGACCCCCATCTCACACAATACACAAAAATTAATTTCAGAACCTTCATGGACCTGAATGTGGAAAATGAGACAATAATACTATCAAAGAAAACATAAGACAATGTTAATTGTAAGGGCAGGCAAAGATTTCTTAAATGAGACACAAATAACAGTAGCTATAAAAGGTTAACAAATTAATTCAATTTAATTTATAAATTAAATAGGATTAACTTATACATTAATTAAATTAGTAGAACTTGTATTCATCAAGACACCGTTAAGAAAGTAAAAGGTAAATGACAGGCCAGGAGAAGATATTTGTGAAATGTATCTGACGAAGGACTCCTATAAATTGATAAGAAAACATCTGAATCAATTTTTTAGAGGAGAGGAGGGGCAGAAGGCTTGCATTGACCTTTACAAAAGAGGATAGCCAAAGGGCAAGGCATGATGAGAAGTCATTCAGTATCATTAGTCATCAAGGACATGCAAAGTAAAACCACAATTGAGATACCACTACAAACCAAGACTCTCAACCCCCACTGTGGTGCAACCACTTTGGAAAACTGGCAGTATTTGCTACAGCTATACTTACATGTTCATCCTACGACATAGCAGTGCCATTTCTGGGTATATACCCAATGTAAATGAGTGCTTATGTCCACCAAAAGACACGAATGAGAATGTTCATAGCAGTTTTATTCATAATGATCAAAAACTGGAAACAACTCCAATGTCCACCAGCATTAGAATGGATAACTATATTATGTTATATTCATATAATAGAATACTATTGTATGGAATGGAATACTACAACAAGGAAAAAGAAAAACTACTGCTACTTGCTCGCACTTGGATGAATATCACAAATACAGTGTTGATCAAAATAAGCCAACCACAAAAGGTTACATCTGTATGATTCTATTTGTATAAAGTTCATAAACAGGCAAAACCAACCCATGGTTACTTTTGATGGGGGAGTGATAATGACTGAGAGAGAGCACAAGCAAACCTATTGGGGTACCAGAAATGATCTATACCTTGATCTGTGTGGTGGATAAGCAGATGTATACACATGTAAAAATTCACTGCTCTGCACCTAAGATTTATGTGTTTTATGTATAGATGTTATATCAACATAAAAGAAAACTGAAGTGTTTTTTCTGAACATAATTATTCAGCTCTGCTGATACGTACACATATTTCTGAGCCAAAGCTGCACTTTTGATCACTATAACTTTCTAGTAGGTTTGATATCTACAAAATAAGTTCAAGTCTTTTCTTCCAAAATTTTCTTGCACCTGTATGCTTCCAAGCTAAACTTTAGGATCAGTTTTTCAAATTCCTTAGAAAAATTCTACTGGGATTTTTATTGGTATTATGTGATATTTGTAGTTTATTTGAAGAGCACTTACATCTCTCCAGTATTGACTCTTTCCATCCAATCAACATGGTTCGTTTATTCAGGAATTTTCAATCAAGATTTAAATTATTCTTTATGTAGGGCTAGAACATGTTTTGGTATATTATGTATATGATGTATATTAAGTCATTATGGTTTCTGTTCCTATTATAGGAGAAATATTTGTCCCATTACTTCTCTAATCATTGCTGGTATATAAAAAGGCTCTTTTTCCCCCTATCTGGCCACCTTGCTGAACTCCTTCATTCATTTTAGGAGTTTTCCATTCGATTCTTTTAATTTCTAGGTTGTAAGTAATGTATTAAAATATTTTCTCCTTTATATGAGAATCTGACTTCTGATTAGTTTCCTAACTATGTTTTCCTGAAAACAGAAAGATGGTATCTGTAGACTATGTGACTAGGCAACTTTGCTTATAATAAAAATGACTCCTGGTTTGTAACTTTTGTCTGGACTGGGAGTCACCATGGCCTTAGGTTCCTTTTCTAACCCACCAGTCCCTTGTGGGGACCCTGGAAACCATGCCTATGGAGTTGTCACCAAAGATATTTTCGCGGGGGTCGGGGGCATGAGGTTTTTAAATCAGAGTGACTGCCTGGTGTACCTCTTGTCTTCCTGCACCTGAGCCGTCTGCTGAGTGGACTGCAGTAAAGATTCCCACTGCTAGGAATATCTACACTGCCTTGCTAGCATGTGTGGTTCCTGCCCTATGGCCTTGAATAGGCCAGGATGCTATGTGGCCCACAGTGGTCTTGTGAATCTGAATTAGTTGAATCTAAGAAGACCCACCCCCTGGGCATTGCAGAGTGGTGGAGCAGTGGGCTAGACTTTCAGACCCTCGATGCAGTTTGACCAATGGACTGTGAGATAGAGGGGTGGGGAAGGAAAGCTGACAAGGCATTAGATGTCTGAGAGGGAGAGTCCATCTGCCTGTTCTCTGAAGTTGAAAACTCTGCGGCATATGACAAGAGATTAGGGCAGAAGCGGGCTGGAGTAAAACCAGATTCATACCAAGAGGAGACACTGCTCACTGTTTATGAAGGGGACCTGGGCCGAAACCCACTGCAGCTGAGCTACCGGGATAGGTTAATGTCTCGCTGGGAGGGTTGGAGGGGGACTGCGAAGACAAAAGAATGAACCTGAAGACCCCATGCTTGTGATGGGCCGCCACCTGATAAAGCAGGCGGAACTGCCAAGTTGACTGCAATTCCACTCAAACTTGAATCTACATGGAGAGAGGTTTGAGAGCACCCAAGCAGACAAAGGGCTGTGCGGTGGCCAGCAGCTCCAGGCAGAGCTACAATGACAGCAGTTTAATATGGTTTGGGGTCACCAATACAAGGTTAAAGAAAGCTCTCCATGTGTGGCAAAGGGTAACCCCAGGCCACCTAAACAGCATCCTGGAGTCTGACAACAGCTTTGGACCCAGAATGCTTGAGTCATTTTAAGGCTGCGCTGGAGCCTGAGCAGTGTCCTCTGCTGCCATCTAGTGAAAATTTATGGGAATGCAAACATTTTCAAAAGCGACGCAGATTTTTAAAGCAATCATTGGTTATTGTAAAGGCCTAAGCTCTACTATTAGACTGGATAAAACTCTTGATTTGCGCTTAGTGTATAGGGAAAAACTACACTTTTTCTAAAAAGGTTAAATAAATTTCATTGTAGTATATTTGATTTGCTGAAAACTATGGTGTAATATCATTTGATATAAAATGCCTAGAATTCCCAGAATAAAGGGGGTATTTTAGGCATTATAAAGACAGATGGCCAAAGACTATTCCAGTTGCACAGGACATGGAGGGGACATCCTTACCCCACTGGTTAATACAAATCCTCGTGATCACAAAATGTGCTAACTTGTCCTTTTCTATGTTGAAAATGTCAGCCAAAGTCGTGGAGGTGGACTATGGGCAAAGGGTTAACGAACACTTCCGCATGAGAATCTAACCTTAGGTTATCTCCCTGAAAGTATGTGTCAACTATTTAACTAGGCAACATTGCTTACAGTAAAAATGATCATTAGTAAATTGCACCTGGACTGGCGAACCTCTAACTACCCGATGGGGAAACGATTGTTTTGAGCTTCCTGCGTGTGAAACTCTTGTAACTGGGCACGACTCGTGCAGAGACCCTGGAAGCTACGCCTGTGGAACTGTGAGATCGTCTCTGTGAGGCATGGGGCTTTACATCAAAGCAGTTCTCGTAAAGGCCCCAGTGTGGATCTCGACTCCTTGCACCTACTGAATGAAGTGCAGCAAGGACCTCGCTGCAAAGAACACCTGAGGCTGCTCTGTGATTGCTGCAGGTCCTGCCCTGTAGCCTTCTAGCTGCGCCGAGGAGGCCTGGGTCGTCTTGGGAGTCAGCAAAGCCTAAGAAGACCGCTGCGGGCCTTGCAGAGGTCATTACATCCACTGCCAAAAATGACTTTTTTTTTTCTTTTTCCTTTCCATAACTATACTCATGTCCTTTTCATTTGTTATTTGTTATAGTTTGTTGAATGATAGTGAGCACAATGGTGGGAGGAGGGGTGCAGTGGGTGAGGAGGGGAGACAGAATGCCTTGTCCCTATATTTTATTTTTCCACTTTTTATTTGGAAATAATTTCAAACTTATAGAAAAGTTGCAAGAATACAAAGACACCCTAGAAAGACTTCACAGAGATTCACTGTTAACATTTTTCCACATTTGTTTTGTTTTTATTTTCTCTCTCTACATGTATGCATTTTTATTATCATTATTTGAGAGTAAGTTGCAGCCATCATATCCCTTTATCCTTATTATTTTATTGTGTATTTCCTAAAAAACAAGGCATCTACTTACATTATCACAGCATAATTCTCAAATTGGGAATTAAAATGAATACAGTGCTATTACCTAATTAACAGACCTGTGAAAATTTTTCCAGTTGTCCCAATATTGTTTTTTTTATAGCATATTTTTTCCCTGCTCCCAGATCCAGTCTTGTAGTCATCTCACTGCTTTTAGTTGTCATGTCCCTTTACTCTTCCTTAATCGAGAATAGTTCCTTAATCCTTTTTTGTCTTTCATGACATGGGCATTTTGAAGAGCACAGGCCTATTGTTTTAGCAGAATTTCCTTCAGTTTGGGTTTGTCTGAAGTTTCCTCACGGTCAGATTCAGGTTGGGGTCTCCACCCTTTAGGGAACTCCACTCTGGCCTCCCTCTAGCCACATCTCTCAAGCCTGGAGCCAAGGAGGCAAGCCCATTGGAGCCTGCCCACTCCCACTTGGTCCAGAGAGTAAATATTTTAGGCTTTGCAGGCTATATGATCTCTGTCACAACTACTCAGCTCTGCTACTGTAGCAAGAAAGCTGCCGTAGATAATGTGTAAATGAATGAGCATGGCTATATTCAAATAAAATTTTATTTATAAAAACAGGTGGACGGCGCATATTTGGCCCATGAGTCAGTTTGCTTGACCCCTCTTCTAATCCATGCCCCAGCTACCAAGAAGTCCAGAATTCCACGCCCAAACAGCCTCAGCCCCGTTCCCAGAGTAGGCCTGTGAGGGCCTCTCTTCCCCGGGTCTGCCATAGTGAGACGTGGCATCTTGCCACTAAGGAGTGCGTTTCTCTAGGCTTGCGTGTGCCCAGGAGATGACAGTTTTGAGGAATGTGGACAGATTTGAACGCAGAGGTGGGGCCTTCACAGTGTCAGAAAGAGCTGAGAGTGAGAAGAGAAGGGGCAAAGAGCTAGCCGGGTCGGCTCCCCTCCTCTCACCATGTCTGGTGCAAGACTCCAAGGAGCCTAAGAATTACATTCGCATCTGGCCTTCCTGGTCAGTGTGAAGGGTTAGTTTATCCAGAGAAAAAGGAGTGACATATGTTATTCAACCATTTGTTGCTTGATTTATATGTATATATATTTGAAAATTTAGCTATATGGTACGTGGTCTCTATTTGCACTTTGCCCCAGCCCCATAGTGCAAGGGCAGCCTGTGTGACAGCATGAACACTTCTCAGAACAGCCTCAGCGGGCTGACTGGTCCCCACAGGTGTTTACCTGTGAAGAGAACCTGCAAACTGGCTCCTGGCTCCACTCTGCCCCGGGAGAATCAGGGACGATCTGTGACAAGGCCTCCCAGCCTTCCTTGCCTGCAGCCACTTGGGTCGGCAAAAGACCCCAGGTTCAGTGCTCAGCTTCTAAGCAACAGAACAAGGAAGATACTAACGGGCCAATTCTCATTCTTCCCACTTTCTACTTCTAGACTGTCTTTTCTTTCTGGTTTATCTAACTGATTTCTTTGGACCTCTTCATATTTGAACAACCAATTCCCCTGACAGACTTCAGACCCCTGGAGGTTTCTGCATCTCCCTCTCTCATTCATGTAACACACCCCCACCATGACTGCCACCACCCCTGCCATCGCCACGCTGCCATAGCTGCCTCTGGTCAGCATGGGGCCTTAAGGCACCTGTCCCTTAACCAGAACACTCCAGAGCCAGGAGATGTTGTAGGGGTGCCATCTTACCAACACTAGTGCACACTCATGTCCAGACACTTTGGAATTCCAACCAAGTAAATAACACCAATATGGTACCCGGATCTCGTAAGTAGTGAGGTGTATCTGGAAAGATAAGCAGTTCTTTAAAATGTTACCCTATGAAGTACCTCCAACTTTTAATATCTTTTAGAGGAAAGTAATGTATGTAAAGTATTAATCTAAATATCACTTCCAATAACATAATACTTTTGGTAAGGCATCCGATAACATCGAAATTTAAGAATTACTGCTATGCAATTTACATAATTCCTATAATATGGTAGCATATAATTTACTGTTATATAATTTACTATTAGTTTGCTGAATTTTTTAACTTTTGTCCTAAAATTGTTTTCTATATATATAAACTCTAAAAGTTGTTCCATTGTAATTTGTTTCTTTTTATAATGCTTTGAATCTCCAGAAAAAGGTCTTTTTTATGACAGTCTTTTGCAATAATATATTGATTAGTTACTCTATCATTTAAAAAAAATTTTTATTGAGGTCATAATGGTTTATAACATTGTGAGATTCCAGTTGTACATTATTATTTGTCGGTCACCATATAAATGTGCCCCTTCACCCCTTGTGCCCACCCCCCAACTCCCTTCCCCCTGGTAACCACCAAACTGTTCTCTCTGTCCATGTATTAGTTGATATTCCACATATGAGTGAAGTCATACAGTGTTTGTCTTTCTCTGTCTGGCTTAGTTCACGTAGCATAATACCCTCCAGGCCCATCCATGTTGTTGCAAATGGGACGATTTTGTCTTTTTTTATGGCTGAGTAGTATTCCATTTTATATATATACCACATCTTCTTTATCCAGTCATCTGTCGACGGACACTTGGGTTGCTTCCACATCTTAGCTATAGTGAATAATGCTGCGATGAACATAGGGGTGCATAAGCCTCTTTGGATTGTTGATTTGAGGTTTGTTGGGTAGATACTCAGTAGTGGGATAGCTGGATCATAAGGTATTCCTGTTTTTAATTTTTTGTGTGTGTGAGGAAGATCAGCCCTGAGCTAACATCCATGACTATCTTCCTCCACTTTATGTGGGACGCTGCTACAGCATGGCCTGACAAACAGTGTGTCAGTGCACGCCCGGGACCCAGACCTGGGCCGCCAGCGACAGAGTAAGTGCACTTAACTGCTACACCATGGGGCCAGCCCTGTTTATAATTTTTTGAGGAATCTCCATACTGTTTTCCATAGAGGCTGCACCAATTTGCATTCCCACCAGTAGTGGATTAGGGTTCCCATTTCTCCACAGCTCCTCCAACATTTGTTGCTTTTTGTCTTGGTGATTATAGCCGTTCTAACGAGTGTAAGATGATACCTTGTTGTGGTTTTAATTTGAATTTCCCTGATGATTAGTGATGTTGAGCATCCTTTCATGTGCCTGTTGGTCATCTGTATATCTTCTTTGGTGAAGTGTCTGTTCATTTCCTGTGCCCATTTTTTGATTGGGTTGTTTGTTTTTTTGTTATTCAGTTGTGAGTGTTCTTTATATATTATGGAGATTAATCCCTTGTCAGATTTATGGTTTGCAAGTATTTTTTCCCAGCTGGTGGTTTCCCTATTCATTTTGATCCTGGTTTCATTTGCCTTGTAGAAGCTCTTTAATCTGATGAAGTCCCACTTTTTTATTTTTTCTTTTGTTTCTCTTGTCTGAGTAGACATGAAATTCAAAAACATCCCTTTATGGCTGATGATGAGTAGTGTACTACCTATATTTTCCTCCAGGAGTTTTATAGTTTCAGGTCTCACCTTCAGGTCTTTGATCCATTTTGAGTTAATTTTTTTGTATGGCAAAAGAAGATAGTCTACTTTCATTCTTTTCATGTGGCTGTCCAGTTTTCCCAGCACCATTTATTGAAAAGAGTTTCCTTTCTCCACTGTATGTCCTTAGCTCCTTTGTCAAAGATTAGCTGCCTGTAGATATGAGGTTTTATTTCGGGATTTTCAATTCTGTTCCATTGATCTGTGTGTCTGTTTTTGTACCAGTACCATGCTGTTTTAATTACTATCACTTTGTAGTATGTTTTGAAGTCAGGGATTGTGATGCCTCCAGCCTTGTTCTTCTTTTTCAGGATTGCTTTAGCTATACGAGATCTTTTGTTGCCCCATATGAATGCTACTATTCTTTGTTTTATTTCTGTGAAGAATGTCCTTGGGATTCTGATTTGGGATTGCATTGAATCTGTAGATGACTTTAGGTAGTATGGACATTTTAACAATGTTTATTCTTCCAATCCAAGTGCATGGAATCTTTTTCCATTTCTTTATGTCATCATTGATTTCACTCAGTAATGTCTTATAGTTTTCCTTGTATAGGTCTTTCACTTCCTTGGTTAAATTTACTCGTAGATATTTTATTCTTTTTGTTGCATTTGTAAATGGAATTGTCTTCCTGAGTTCTCTTTCTGTTAGTTCATTGTTGGTATATAGAAATGCAACCGAGTTCTGTAAGTTGATTTTATACCCTGCCACTTGGCTGTAGTTGTTGATTATTTCTAATAGTTTTCCAATGGATTCTTTAGGGTTTTCTGTATATAAGATCGCGTCATCTGCAAACAGTGAGAGTTTCACTTCTTCATTGCCTATTTGGATTCCTTTTATTCCTTTTTCTTGCCTAATTGCTCTGGCCAGAACCTCCAGTACTGTGTTGAATAAGAGTGGTAAGAGTGGGCTCCCTTGGCTTGTCCCTGTTTTCAGAGGGATGGGTTTCAGTTTTTCCCCATTGAGTATGATGTTGGCTGTGGGTTTGTCATATATGGCCTTTATTATGTTAAGGTACTTTCCTTCTATACCCATTTTGTTGAGAGTTTTTATCATAAGTGCATGTTGGATCATGTCAAAAGCCTTCTCTGTATCTATTGAGATGATCATATAGTTTTTATTCCTCGTTTTGTTAATGTGGTGTATCACATTGATTGATTTGTGGATGTTGAACCATCCCTGTGTCCCTGGTATAAATCCCACTTGATCATGGTGTGTGATCTTTTTAAGGTATTGCTGGATTCTGATTGCCAATGTTTTGCCAATGTTTGTTTGTGTTCATCAGCGATGTTGGCCTGTAATTTTCCTTCTTTGTATTGTCCTTGCCTGGCTTTGGTATCAGAGTGATGTTGGCCTCGTAGAATGTGTTGGGAAGTATTCCATCTTCCTCTATTTTTTGGAATAGTTTGAGAAGGATAAGTATCAAGTCTTCTTTGAATGTTTGGTAAAATTCTCTAGAGAAGCCATCTGGTCCTGGACTTTTATTTTTTGGGAGGTTTTTGATTACTGTTTCAATCTCTTTACTTGTGATTGGTCTATTCAGGTTCTCTATTTCTTCTTGATTCAGTTTTGGAAGGTTGTATGAGTCTAGCAATTTATCCATTTCTTCTAGATTCTCCAATTTGTTGGCATATAGTTTTTCATAGTATTCTGTTATAATCTTTTGTATTTCTGTGGTATCTGTTGTAATTTCTCCTTTTTCATTTCTAATTTTATTTATTTGAGCCTTCTCTCTTTATTTCTTGGTGAGTCTGGATAAGGGTTTGTCAATTTTGTTTATCTTCTCAAAGAACCAGCTCTTTGTTTCATTGATCCTTTCTACTGTTTTTTAAATTTCATTTTCATTTATTTATGTTCTGATTTTTATTATTTCCCCCCTTCTGCTGACTTTAGGCTTTGTTTCTTCTTATTTTTCTAATTCTGTTAGGCATAGTTTGAGGTTGCTTATTTGGGCTTTTCCTTGTTTGTTAAGGTGGGCCTGTATTGCTTTGAGTTTCCCTCTCAGGACTGCTTTTGCTGCATCCCATATGAGTTGGTACGGTGTATTTTCATTTTCATTTGTCTCCAGCTATGCTTTGATTTCTCCTTTAATTTCATCAATCATCCATTGGTGGTTTAGTAGCATATTGTTGAGTCTCCACAGCTTTGTCACTTTCCCAGTTTTTTCCTTGTAGTTGATTTCTAACTTCATGGCATTATAGTCTGAAAAGATGCTTGTTATGATTTCAATCTTCTTAAATTTATATAAGCATGCCTTGTTTCCCAACATATAGTCTATTCTTGAGACTGTTCCATGCACACTTGAGAAGAATGTGTAATCTGCTGTGTTTGGATGGAGTTCTCTGTATATGTCTATTAAATCAATCTCATTTAGATTTTGTTTGGGTCCATTATTTCCTTATTTATTTTCTGTCTGGGTTATCTGTCCATTGATGAGAGTGGGGTGTTAAGATCCCCTGCTACTATTGTGTTGTTGTTAATATCTCCTTTTAGGTTTGTCAATAGTTGCTTTATGTACCTTGGTGTTCCTGTATTGGGTGCATATATATTTAAAAGTGATACGTCTTCTTGGTGGAGTGTCCCTTTTATCATTATATATTGCCCCTCTTTGTCTCTCATTACCTGTTTTATCTTGAAGTCAACTTCGTCTGATATGAGTATGGCAACACCTGCTTTCTTTTGTTTGCCATTAGCTTGGAGTATTGTCTTCCATCCTTTCACTCTGAGCCTGTGTTTGTCTTTAGAGCTGAGATGTGTTTCCTGGAGGCAGCATATTATTGGGTCTTGTTTTTTAATACATCCCACCACTCTGTGTCTTTTGATTGGAGAGTTCAGTCCATTTACATTTAGGGTACTTATTGATATATGGGGGCTTATTGTTATTTTATCGCTCTTTTTCTGGTTCTTTTGCATTTCTTTTGTTTCTTGTCCCATGTGTTTCAGACTATCAATTTAGTTTGGTAGTTCTGTAAGGGAGTTCCCTTAGTTTTCTCTTTCTTTATCATGTGTGATTCTGTTCTGGTTATTTGATCAGTGGTTACCATGAGGTTCGTATAAAAAATATCTTGTATGTGATAGTCCATTTTTTGATGGACTCTTATTCTCTTAGACTAAGTTGATTCGATCCCTTTCCTCTTCCCTTTCTAAGTTATTGCTGTCATATCTTATTCCTTCCTGTGTTGTGAGTTTGTGTTTAACATGATGAGGTTTTATTCATGCTTGGTGCTTACCTTCCCTTGATCTTTTTCTTGTGTGTGTGAGGAAGATAGGCCCTGAGCTAGCATCTGCCAATCTTCTTTTTTTTTCTTTTTTTGTTGAGGAAGACTGGCCCTGGGTTAACATCCATGCCCATCTTCCTCCACTTTACGTGGGACGCCTGCCACAGGCCACATGACCTGACAAGCGGTGCGTGGGTGTGCGCCTGGGATCCAAACTGGCAAGCCCCGAGTCACTGCACTGGAGCACGTGCATTTAACCACTTGCGCCACTGGGCCAGCCCCTGATCTTTGGTTTTATATTGAAGTGTTTGCTAATCTATTTTGATAGGGCCGGCCCTGTGGCTTAGCGGTTGAGTGCTCGCGCTCCGATGCTGGCGGCCTGGGTTTAGATCCTGGGCGCACACCGACGCACCGCTTCTCCGGCCATGCTGAGGCCGCGTCCCACATACAGCAACTAGAAGGATGTGCAACTATGACATACAACTATCTACTGGGGCTTTGGGGGAACAATAAATAAATAAAATTATAATCTATTTTGATAGAGGACTGCATTTTTTCTGGTTTTGTTGACCTATTTTCCTCCTTGTTCAAAACTTTGAATCCCCTTTCTCTTTTTTTCCTCAGGTATGCGGGCCTTCTTGAACACTTCTTGTAGTGGGGGTCTTGTGGCAATGAACTCCCTTAGCTTTTGTTTATCTGGGATAGTTATTATTTCTCCATCATATCTGAAGGATATTTTTGATGGATAAAGTATTCTTGGCTGAAAGTTTTTGTCCCTCACAATTTTGAATATATCGTTCCACTCTCTCCTAGCTTGTAAAGTTTCTGTCAAGAAATCAGCTGAGATCCTGATAGGAAATCCTTTGTATGTTATTTATTTATTTATTTTTGTCAGGCTGCCCTTAATATTTTTTCTTTGTCATTGACTTTTGCCACCTTTACTACTATATGCCTTGGAGAGGGTATTTTTGTGTTGATATATTTAGGAGATCTATTGATTTCATTCACTGGTATTTACAGCTCCTTCCCCAGGTTTGGGAAGTTCTCAGATATTATTTCTTTGAACAAGTTCTCTGCTCCTTTTTCCCTCTCTTCTCCCTTGGAATATCTATAATCCTTATGTTGGATTTCCTAGAGTTGGATATTTCTCAGAGAGTTTCTTCATTTCTTTTTAGTCTTAGTGCTCTTTCCTCCTCCATCTGGAGCATTTCTGCATTGCTGTCCTCAATATTACTAATTCTTTCCTCTATATTGTCGGCTCTGATGCTTAAGGTTTCCAGATGTGTCTTTATCTCCTCTATTGTATTTTTCATCTCTAAGATTTCTGATTGGATTTTTTTTTACGGTTTCAATCTCCTTTGTGAAGAAACTCCTGATTTCATTGAATTGTCTGTCTGTGTTTTCTTGTATTTCATTAAGCTTTTTTATGATGGCTATTTTGAATTCTCTGCCATTAAGATTATACATTTCTGGGGCCGGCCCCGTGGCTTGGCAGTTAAGTGCATGCGCTCTGCTGCTGGCGGCCTGGGTTCGGATCCCAGGCGTGCACCAATGCACCGCTTCTCTGGCCATGCTGAGGCTGGGTCCCACATACAGTAACTAGAAGGATGTGCAGCTATAACATACAACTAGCTACTGGGGCTTTGGGGGAAAAATAAATAAATAAAATTATAAAAACAAAGATGATACATTTCTGTGCTTTCTGGGTTGACTTCTGGGTGCTTGTCATTTTTCCTTTTGGTCTGGAGATTTAATATATTTTTGCATGGTGCCTGTCAGTGTTGGCTTACTTTTCCTCATAGTGAAAATATATGGTCGCAGTTTCCTTTTGCTGCTGCTGGTTGGGAGTCAAGGGGCGTATATTCTGGCCTGCCTCAATCTGCAGGCACTCTTGTCACCCCTGGCTGATCTGAGGCTGAGTGGAGGTTGCTGGGGGGGTAAGTGTGGGAACAGCTGGAGCTGGAGTGTGGGAACAGCTGAGACTGGAGTGCAGGTAGGCTGAAGCAGCTGGGGCTTGGGTGCATGTGGGTTGAAGCAGCTGCAGCTGAAGTGCCGCTCGGCCAAAGAAGCAGGGGCTGGAGTGCCACTGGGCCGAAGAAGCTGGACCTGGAGTGCACTGAGCTGAAGAAGGAGGAGCTGGGGTGCCACTGGGCCAAAGAAGCTGGAACTGGAGTGCTGTGGGCCGAAGTTGCTTGTGCCAAGTCAGCTGGAGCCTAAGCACAGGCCAAGCCAAAGCCACTGGAGCCAGGGAATGGGGGGCAGTCCAGCCAAAGGAGCTGGGGCCGTGACATGGGGAAGCCAGGAAAGCTGGGGCCGTGGCTTGGTCCAGCCAGAGCAGCTGGGGCTGTGGCCTGGTGGGGCCTGAGCTGCCACTGCCTCTGGTGCGGGGACACAGGTTCGCCTTGCTGGTGGTTGGGCCCGGGCACCTGGGGACCACTGCCTGTGGGGGTGGGGCATGGTCATGCTGCCCCTGTTGGTGGGGCCTGGGCTCCTGGGGGCTGCTGATTCTGGGGATGAGGTTGAGCTGAAGCACCACTGTGCTGAAGCGCCAGTCAGGTGGGCCGGGTGGGGGAGGGGCGCTTACTTTCTCCTCCCCTATCTCAGAGGTTTCTCACCTTGCTGTCACTCTCTGCTCTCCTGAGGGGCTAGCCGGTTGAAACTACCCTCGCAACAGTTCAGCTCCCTCCGTAGGGGGATCCCTTCAGGCCGTGAGGGGTCTTGGAGAGCTCCAGGTTTTCACGCGGTGACCCGCCCCTCCCCCTCCTCTGAGAGCTGCGTGGTCTCAGTCTCTGGGACGCAGTCCTTGGGGAAGGAAAGGAGCTCCTCTAACCCCCTTCCAATTCCTCTGGGGATTCCAGCACCTCCATCCTCGGGTGTATGGCTGCCTGAGTGCCTCAGATGTCGCCTGTGTTGTGTGAATAGCTTCTGTTGGAATATGAATGCCATTTTTGTTGTGTCTTAGAGGGGGAGTGTTCAATGGGGGAAGCTCACTCCACTATGATGCTGACATCACTCAGTTGTCTTTTCATTTTGATCCTCATTTCCTTTGCCTTGCAGAAGCCCTTTAGTCTGATGAAGTCCCACTTGTTTATTTTTTCTTTTGTTTCCCTTGTCTCAGTAGACATGGAATTTGAAAAGATCCCTCCAAAACTGATCTCAAAGAGTGTTCTGCCTATATTTTCTTCTAGGAGTTTTATAGTTTCAGGTCTTACTTTTAAGTGTTTGATCCATTTTGAGTTAATTTTTGTGTATGGAAAAAGATAATGGTCTACTTTCATTCTTTTGCATGTGGCTGTCCAATTTTCCCAGCACCATTTGTTGCAGAGACTTTCCTTTCTCCATTCTATGTTCTTAGCTCCTTTGTTGAAGATTAGCTGTCCATATATGTGTGGTTTTATTTCTGGACATTCAATTCTGTTCCACTGATCTGTACGTCTGTTTTTGTACCAGTACCATGTTGTTTTGATTATTATACCTTTGCTGTATATTTTGAAGTGAGGGACTGTGATGCCTCCTGTTTTGTTCTTTTTTCTCAGGATTGCTTTAGCTATTTGGGGTCTTTTCTTGCCCCAATGAATTTTAGTATTCCTTGTTCTATTTCTGTGAAGAATGTCATTGGAATTCTGATTGGAATTACATTGAATCTGTAGATGGCTTTAGCTAGTATGGACATTTTAACCATGTTTATTCTTTCAAACCATGTGTATGGGCTGTCTTTCCATTTCTTTATGTCATCATCGATTTCTATCAACAATGTCTTATAGTTTTCATTGTATAGGTCTTTCACCTCCTTGGTTAATTTTATTCCTAGATATTTTATTCTTTTTGTTGCGATTGTAAATGAGATTGTATTCTTGAGTTCTCTTTCTGACAGTTCGTTATTAGAGTATAGATAATGCAACTGATTTTTGTAAGCTGATTTTGTACCCTGCAACTTTGGTGTCGTTGTTGATTATTTCTAATAGTTTTCTGATGGATTCTTTAGGGTTTTCTATATGTAAAATCATGTCATCTGCAAACAGCGAGAGTTTCACTTCTTCATTGCTTATTTGGATTCCTTTTATTCCTTTTTCTTGCCTAATTGCTCTGGCCAGAACCTCCAGTACTGTGTTGAATAAGAGTGGTGATAGTGGGAACCCTTGTCTTGTCCCTGTTCTCAGAAGGATGGGTTTCAGTTTTTCCCCATTGAGTATGATGTTGGCTGTGGGTTTGTCATATATGGCCTTTATTATGTTGAGATACTTTCCTTCTATACCCATTTCGTTGAGACTTTTTATCATAAAGGGATGTTGGATCTTGTCAAAAGCCGTCTCTGCATCTATTGAGATGATCATATAGTTTTTATTCCTCATTTTGTTAACGTGGTGTATCACGTTGATTGATTTGCAGATGTTGAACCATCCCTGTGTCCCTGTGATAAATCCCATTTGATCATGATGTATGATCTTTTTAATGTATTGCTGGATTCTGTTTGCCAATGTTTTGTTGAGGATTTTTGCATCTGTGTTCCTCAATGATATTGGCCTGTAATTTTCCTTCTTTGTATTGTCCTTGCCTGGCTTTGGTATCAGAGTGATGTTGGCCTCATAGAATGAGTTAGGAAGTATTCCATCTTCCTCTATTTTTTGGAATAGTTTGAGAAGGATAGGTTTTAAATCTTCTTTGAATGTTTGGTAAAATTCTCCAGAGAAGCCATCTGGTCCTGGACTTTTATTTTTTGGGAGGTTTTTGATTACTGTTTCAATCTCTTCACATGTGATTGGTCTGTTCAGATCCTCTATTGCTTCTTGATTCAGTTTTGGAAGGTTGTATGAGTCTAAGAATTTATCCATTTGTTCTAGATGTCCAATTTGTTGGCATAAGGTTTTTCATAGTATTCTTATAATCCTTTGTATTTTTGTGGTGTCCATTGTAATTTCTCCTCTTTCATTTCTAATTTTATTTATTTGAGCCTTGTCTCCTTTTTCCTTAGTAAGTCTGGCTAAAGGTTTGACAATTTTGTTTATCTTCTCAAAGAACCAGCTCTTTGTTTCATTGATATTTTCTACTGTTTTTTAATGGTGACAAAGGGGCCATACTAATGTAAGGTGCTAATCACAGGGAAAATTGGGCATGAAGTACATGGGAACTCTGTATTATCATCACAATTTTCTGTAAATCTAAAACTATTCTAACATTAAAATTTTATTTAACAATTTTTTAAAAATAAAGACAGGGCTCCCTGATATCAATAAGCCTCGTGAAAATGCATTCATTAATAATCAGAGGAAGCACCCCCCACATGCTTGTACATGCACACACACACACACACACACACACCACACACAACTCAGGCATAGGGAGGGAGCCCAGGATCTGACTCTGACATCACAATGAACAGAATCCAAAAAGCAATTACACTGCCAAGTATTATGCTAAAACAATTATTGAAATTGCTAGTCGAAAACAGTTAATGGAATAATTAAGACAGATTGACCTAAAAGCTGATTTAAAATTAACCTGACACGTGCATGCTATCTAAATAAAGACTCTCTCCTATGAGCTAGCTTCTCATTAAAATCAAATTCCACTGGGAGAAATTACACACTTGCACCGTGATTGGGAAGAACAGGCCGCGTTCACTCAACCACTGATGGAACTGGAGGGTCATCAGACGAGGTAAATGGAAATGAGTGTCCTGTCCTTCCAGGTGAGCTGCTATCTGTCTCAGTAACAAGCCACCTCCCTCTCATTTTTCCCTTTGGAAATGATGGAAACTCATTAAAATTGCGTCAGCTCAGGACCCCAAACCACTGGGTGCCTGAGTGGGCACATCTGAAGCTTCCAAAGGGAAAGATCGGAAGGGAGGGGCCGTGGGCTGGGCTCCCGTGGATGCACTGAGGGCAGGGAAGGGAGCTGAGCAGATCTGAAAATGAGGTCCCTCAAGCACTCGAGGAAACTCGATGGCTTCCACCCCTCGTTTCTCTAAAGGTGAGAAAACCCACGCTTGTTGGAGACCAAACTCCAGGCGGGTGGCAGAGGCAGGAGCTCTTTTCAGCGTAATGCTTTTCCCCGCCCAGCACCTTCTCCTTTCCACTGCCGTATCCAGATGGAAAGAACTCATGGTGAGGTTTGTGGGTCTACAGGCCTGGATCACACCTTGCTCCTGAGTTTAGCCCAGGGGTGTCCCAGTCTGAGTGAGCAGTTTTCGCTTGTCCCCATATCCCTAGCTGGCTGCCTGCCACTGGCCAACCTAGGATCCTGTGGTGTGTGCGCCTATGCGGGGGGACGCACCTGAGAAGGCCCGCCCTGCTGGAGGAGGGTCATGGCCACCCCTCCCTCCGAGGGCCCTGGCTCCTTGCAAGAAGGTCTCAGCTGATGTCTGGAACACAGGGATGCAGGCTCCTTGTTCCTTGTAAACCCTTGGAGTTACCTTGATAACATTTTTTTAAATGGATCCCCTGCTCAGCATTTTTATGAGATAAAGAATTTCCCCTATTAAAATTATTCAAGTTTAGTAATAACATATTATTGGGACAAGCAGGAAAACACAGGATACTCCAAAACGATCCATTACTTGGAGGATTTTAAAATTCTAATGAGAGAAACCACTCTCTCTCATTGTTCATCCTCTTGGCCATCAGCAGGATTAGTCTGGGAGGAGGACAAGGCAGGAATTGGCTGCATTCCTTATTTATCCCTCTGATTTCTCCAGAGTTTTTCTTTTCTTCAAAGAGACATCTCTGGGCTCTGCAGGGCTTGTCAGTCGTGATGTCAGGCGACTCTGAGACTGTGCAGAGCAGGAGGATGAGAACAGGGGAGGGAGAGGAGGAAGAGATGGGACCATCACTTCCCATCACAGGCTGAGGCTGAGTTAATCTCCACCTAGGTCAGGATCCCAGGAATCGGATGTCATCAGCCTTGTCACACCGTGGGAGTTGGGAACAGGGAACAGCCAAGGTGCCACGGCCACTTTCAGAGAAATAAACAAAGTGGGAGGGCACCACTGGGAGCCAGTTTGAAAATGGTCACTAATGTGAAATAATAAGACACACTTTTCAGAAAAGTGAAGACAATTCTTTTGGTTCTCAGACTTGCAAACACTATGTGTTCTTCAGGAGCAGACTGAAGCCGTTGACCTCTAGGGTGATTGTGAAAGGAATCTGGGCTCCATCACTGTTTCTGAATAAGTCAGAACAGTCCAGCACTCACTCCTTGACAATGCGGAAGATGACCAGCGTCCAGGTGCTGTGGAGTCGAGACCTCTATCACTCAGAGCATCCTGCCAGGCAGAGGGGGCTAGCCTGGTGGCCACTAGACCTTTATCAGATGTGGGATTTGCAAATATTTTCTGCCATTTTGGATTGTGGATTATCTTTTTTTCCTTCTTAATATTCTCCTTTTATGCACAAAAGTTTTTCATTTTGAAGAAGTCCAATTTGTCTAATTTTTCTTTTGTTGCTTTTGCTTTTGGTGTTATATCTAAGAAATCATTGTCAAATTCAAGTCACAAAGATTTACTCCTATGTTTTCTTCTATGAGTTTTATAATTTTGGCTCTTTTATGTAGGCCTTGGATCCATTTTGAACTCATTTTGTGGATGGTGTGAGGTAAGGGTCCAGCTTCACCCTTTTGCATGTGGGTGTCCAGTTGTTTCAGCACCTGTACTAACTGTGGGTTTTTCGGATTTTTCCTCATGTATGATTCTATCTGCATAAAGAGGCATAAAGAGGCAACTCTATTGCATTTCCAATTGTTGTGATTTTTATTTTTATTTTATTTCAAACTGTCTGTGCCTTTATATTTAAAGTGCAATTTTTGTAAATAGTATACATTTGGGTCTTATTTTTATATCCATCCCAAGAATCTCGGCCTTTAACTGAACTCTTCGGTCCACTAATGTGTAAAATGATGAGCAAACAAGATGGTGGGATAGGAGTTTCCAGCACAGGTTGTTCAGCAACAGCCTTGAACAAAAAGAACAAAGTTGGAGGCATCACACTTCCTGACTTCAAAATATACTACAAAGCTATGGGGGCCGGCCCAGTAGCATAGTGGTTAAGTTCACCTGCTCCACTTCAAAGGCCCAGGGTACACAGGTTCAGATCCTGGGCGCAGACCTACACACTGCTCATCAAGCCATGCTGTGGTGGTGCCCGACATACCAAAAATAGAGGAACATGGGAACAGATGTTAGCTTAGGGCTAATCTTCCTCACCAATATATATATATATATATATATATATATATATATATATATATATATACTACAAAGCCATAGTAATCAAAACAGCATGGCACTGGCATTAAAACAGACACACAGACCAATGAAACAGAAGAGAGAGCCCAGAAATAACTCCATGCATTTATGGTAAATTGATCTTTGACAAAGTTGTCAAGAATAAACAATGGGGAAAGGATAGTCTCTTCAACAAATAGTGTTGGGAAAACTGGTTTTCCACACATGGAAGAACTGAACCCTTACCTCACTCCGTATGTAAAAATTAACTCAAAATGGAGTAAAGACTTAAATTTAAGACCTGAGACCATAAAACTATTAGAAGAAAATATAGGAGAAAAACTTGAGTTGGTCTGGGCAATGCTTTTTTTGGACATGACCCCAAAAGCAGTGGCAAAAAAAAGTAAAAGTAGATAATGGGATGCATTCAAACTAAAAAGCTTCTGCACAGCAAAGGAAATCATCAACAGAGTGAAGAGACAACCTACAGAATGGGAGAAAATATTTGCAAACTGTAATCTGATGAGGGGTTAATATCCAAAATATATAAAGAACTCATACAACTCAATAGCAAGAAACAAGTAACTCAGCTGAAAAATGAGCAAAGGATATGAATAAACATTTCTCAAAAGAAGACATATGAATGGCCAACAGATACATGAAAAGGTGCTCAACATCACTAGTCATCAGGGAAATGCAAATCAAAACCACAATCAGATATCACCTCACACCTGTTAGAATGGCCATGATCAAAAAAACACAAAAAATAACATGTCTTGCTGAGGATGTGGAGAAAAGGGAACACTTGTGCACCATTGGTGGAAATGTAAATTGGTGTGGCCACTGTGGAAACCAGTATGCAGGTTCCTCAAAAAATTAGCAATAGTATCAATAGAACACCTTGGTATGATTGATAGAACCAATCATTGTACATAAAACAGATCTACACATATATGATAAATAAAAGAACATAAGGGAAAAAATTAACAGTAGAACTACCACGTGATCCAACAATCCCACTCCTGGGATATATCCAAAGGAAATGCAATCAGTATTTCAAAGAGATATCTGCACCCCCATGTTCACTGAAGCATTAATCACAGTAGCAGAGATATGGAAACAACCCAAGTGTCCGTTGACAGATGAATGGATAAGGAAGATGTGGTACATATACACAACAGAATATTATTCAATCATGAGAAAGAAGGAAATCCTGCCATTTGTGACAACACGGACGATCCTGGAGGACATTATGCTAAACGAAACAAGCCAGACAGAGAAAGACAAATATGGTATAATCTCACTTATACGTGAAATCTAAAAAAACAAAAAAACACATGGAACTCATAGAAGCAGAGATTAGAACGGTTACCAGGGGCTGGGGTTGGGGGAGGAGATGGTGGTCAGGGGTACAAAGATGCAGTGACATGGGTTGAATAAGTCCAGAGATCTCACTTACAGCACGATGACCACAGTTAATACTACTGTGCTGAATACTTGAGATCCGCTAAAAGAGTAGCTGGGTGCTCTCATCACAAAAAAATGGTAACTGTGTGAGGAGATGAGGTGTCAATTAGCTTGACTGCAGTAATTATTTCACTAAGTACATGTACATAAAATCAGCATTGGATACTTTAAAATATATAATTTTTATTAAAAGTATGTAAAATTAAAAATAAATAGCTATTGACATAGTTTTGGGTCTGTAATTTTATTTCTTTTTTCTATTCGTTTCCTCCAGTTTTTTCCCCTTTATTTGTCTTTTTAAAACTTTCCTATTAGTTTTTTCAAAGGAAGTAATGGAGGCATGATTCACATGCCATAAAAGTCAAGTTTTTTTATTTTACAGTACTATTTGTTATGAACACATACATTCATAAACCACCACAGAAATCGAGACAGAAAACAGCTCTGCTGCTCCCAAAATTCCCCGTCTGCCCCTTGTGGCAGCCCCTCCTCCCCACTAGCCAACACTGATCTGCTCCCTATCAGTAGTTCTGCTTCTTCCTGAATCTCACAGGGGTGGGATCACACACTGTGTAACAACTTCTTGAGATTTACCTTCTTTACTTAGCAGATTGTATTTGATATTCATCCATTTCGTCTCACATATAAAATGCTTATTCCTTTTCATTACTGAATAATATTCCATTGGATGGATGTGCCACTTATTTACTAGCTGAAGACCGTTTATATCTACAGTTTGTCTGTTTGGGTTGTTTCGAGTTTTTGGAAATTGTGAATAAGTCTGCTATAAACATCAACATACAGATTTTTGTGTGAACGTAACTTTTTGATTCTCTTTGACATATATCCAAGAATAAGATTACTGGATCAGAAAGATTACATGGTCAACATTTCTTTAACTTTACAAGCAACTCTCAAAAGGTTTTCCAATATGGCTGAAACATTCTGCTTTCCCAGCAGGAGTGTACGAGCATTCTGGTTGCTCTGCATCCTTGCCAGTACTTGATATTGTTGCTAATTTTTTAAGCCATTCTGAAAGGTGCACACATGTATCTCATTGTGGTTTTAACTTGAATTTCTCTGATGACTGATGATGTTGAGCATATTTTCCTGTACTTTCATTCCATTTGTGTATCATTTTTGCTGAAGTGCCTCTTCAAATCTTTTGTCAATTTTTTATGAGGTTGTTTGTTTTGTTATTCAAATTTAAGGGTTCTTCATATACACCGAATAAAAAGCCTTCACAGATATGTGTTGCAGAAATGGTTTCTCCCAGTTTTTGACTTGTTTTCCTTCTCTCAACAGTGTCTTTTGAAGAGAAGGAGTTCTTAGTTTTGATAAAGTTTAACTAAACACAATTGGTTATGGGTGTGCTTTTGGTTTCACACCTGAGAAATCTTTGCCTAATCCAAGGTCATGAATATTTTCTCCTAGAAGATTTATAGTTTTAGATTTTACACTTACTGCTATGATTCACTTTGAGTTAATTTTTGTATGTGGTGTGAGACATGGGTCCAAGGATTTTGGGGTTTTGTTTTGCTTTGAGTTATATATTATGGTGGATATTTTTGCATATGAATATTCAATTTTTCCAGTGCCACTTTTTGAAAATACCATTCTTTCTCCATTAAGTTATTTTTGCAACTTTGTCAAATATCAATTGCTCATACACGTGTGATTCTGTTTCTGGATTCTCTCTTCTGTTCCACTGATCTGTGTGTTTATTCATTCACCAGCACACTATTGATTATCGTAATGTTATAATATGCCTGGAAAGCAGGTAGTTTAAGGCCTCCAACTTTGTTCTTCTTTTCAAAATTGTTTTGGATATTCTAATTACTTTGCCTACTCAAAAAAATTGTAGAATCAACTTCATAGTTTCTATCAAAAATATGCTGGAATTGTAATTGGTATAGATCAACTTAAGGAGAATTAATATTTAAAATACCGAGTCTTCCAATCCACGAACACAGCATATTTCTGCTGGGGTTTGAATGCTTATGTCCTCCCAAAATTCCCATGTTGAAATCCTAACCCCCAAGGTTGAGAGTGTTTGAAGATGGGGCCTCTGGGAGGTGCTTGTGTCATGTGGGTCGAGCCCTCATGAACAAGATTAGTGCCTTTAAAACAAAAGAGGCTCCAGAGAGAGCCCTTGTCCCCTCCACCGTGTGAGGACACAGCAAGAAGTCACCGGCTATGAACCAGGAAGTGGGCTGTCACCAGAATGTGACCATGCTGGCGCCTTGATCTTGGACTCTCAGCCTCCAGAACTGTGGGAAATAAATGTCTGTTTTTTATAAGCTATCCAGACTGTGGGTTTTGTTATAGCAGCCCGAATAGACTAAGACCATTTCCCTGCTTATTGAAGTTTTCTTTTACTTCTTCCATCAGTGTTTTGTAGTTTTCAGCATAGAGATTCTACAGGCATATTATAGGACTTATTCCTAAATATGTTATGATTTTTGTTGCTATTGTAAGTTGCACTTTAAAAATGTCAATTTCTGGGGGCTGGCCTGGTGGCACAGTTGTTAAGTTCGCATACTTCACTTCCACGGCCCTTGGTCCTCCAGTTCGGATCCTGGGCATAGATCTACACACTGCTCATCGAGCCATGCTGTGGGAGCATCCCATACAAAGTAGAAGAATATTGGCACAGATGTGAGCTCAGGGACCATCTTCCTCAAGCAAAAGAAAAAACATGTCAATTTCCAATCATTTATTGCCACCGTATAGAAATACAAATGATTTTCGTATGCTGACTTTGTATCCTATGACCTTGTTACACTCATTTATGAATTCCAGTAGCCTTTTTTTTTTGTTATATTCTTAAGGATTTTTTACGCAGACAGTCATGTCATCTGTGAAAAAAGACAGTTTTACTTCTTCCTTTCCAATCTGTATGCCTTTTATTTGATTTTCTTGCTATTTCACACCAACTAAGAATCCAGTGTGGTGTTGACTGGAGACAATGAGAGTGGATGTCTCTGCCTTGATCCTGACTTACAGGGGAAGCCTTTAGTCTTACTGTCTGTGATAACTGCAGGTTCTCATGGATGCCTTGTATCAAGATAAAGTTCCCTCTACTTCTACTTTCCTGGACTTTTATAAATGGATGTAGAATTTCTTCAAATGCATTTTCTGCATGTCACATGATTTTCCTCTTTAATCTGGTGGTGTGGTGGATTACATTGTTTTATTTTTTGTCCTATTGTCTATTTTTTTTTCCAGTCATTTCTCCAGGGTTCACAATCTCCATCTCTAACTTTTCCTGTTCCACTTACAATGAACATTTTAGTACTTCAGGTAAAATATGGAAATATTGCAGCCATATTGGGCCACCCCGCCCATCCTTTATGCTGTAGTAACTGTATGTACTGCATCTACATATCTTATGAACCTCAGAAGAAAATATTATCATTTTTTAAAGACTTTATTTTTTTAGAGCAGTTTTTGTTTCACAAAAAAATTGAGTGCTTGGTACATATATGCCCTGCTCCCATATGCACAGCCCCCCCACTATCAACATTGCCCATCGGATGGTGTATTTGTTACAGATGACGAACCTGCACTGACATGTCATCATCACCCAAAATCACAGTTTACACCAGGTTCACTCTCGCTGTTGTGCATTCTGTGGGTTTGGACAGATGTCTAATGACATGTATCCACCATTATTGTGTCATACAGAATAGTTTCACTGCCCTAAAATCCCTCTATGCTCACCTATTCATCCTTCTACCCTCCCCATAATATTACAGTTTTTACTGTAAGTTGTGTGTATTATACAAAAGTTAGAAGGAAAAAGCAGAAAAAATGAGTAGCCTTTGACATTTACTTAGATATTTACCATTTCTGAAGCTACTTATTCCATTCTGAGGATCTGAGATTCCTTTTCTGGTATAATTTCCCTTCTCCTAAAGAATTTCCTTTAGCATCTTCTGTTGTAGAGATTTGCTAGTAATAATTTCTCTTAGTTTTTCTAAATCTGAAAATGTTGT
Source organism: Diceros bicornis minor (assembly GCF_020826845.1). Taxonomy (NCBI): domain Eukaryota; kingdom Metazoa; phylum Chordata; class Mammalia; order Perissodactyla; family Rhinocerotidae; genus Diceros; species Diceros bicornis. The sequence goes on along the minus strand of NW_026691406.1, from coordinate 66,410 downwards.
CTCTCAACAGTGATTTTCAAAAGATATCTTTGCTGGATATACGATTCTGGATTGACAGGTCTTTTTTTTCTCTCTCTCAACACTTTAAATCTCTTTTCTCATTCTCTTCTGGTCCCCATAGTTTCTGATGAGAAGTCAGCTATTAATCAAATCATTACTCCACTCTGTGTGAAGTGTCATTTTTCTCTGTTGCTTCCAACGTTTGCTTTGCGGCCTTGGTATCCAGCTGCTTGATCTGATGTGTCTTTATGTGGGACTGTCTTCATTCTGCTTGGTGTTAGTTGAGCATCATATTTGCAAATGTCTATCTTCCATCACTTGGATAATTCCAGCCACTATTTCTTCAAGTATTTTTGTCTGCACATTCTCTCTCTCCATTCCTTCTTTGAAGCCGACCATATGTATATTAAAGTTTGATCTTACCTAAGAGTGACTGGGGCTCTGTTATTTTTCCACCCTTTTTTCATTCTATTTTCCATGTTAATTTCTATTGCTCTACTTAAATTCCATGTAAAGAATTTGTTATTTCTAATATTGTATTTTCCAATTCTAAAATTTTCTTTTTTAAATTTTTCTGCTGAGTTTTCCTACTCTTTCATTTGCTGCAAGCATATTTGTTTACTTTCACGGAGGATAGTTATGACAATCACTTTAAAATCTTTGTTTAATACTTATGCTTTCAGCCAAGATGAAATAACAAGGAACACATTTACCCTTCTTCCCACAACAACTGAAAATCTTGGGGAACATATATCAAACAGTAGTTTTCACACATTGGGTCTCAGGCAGCAGAGTTCAGTGATCCCTGAGAGATCTGGAACCGACAAGGTGGGCCCTGTGGTGGCCCTGCTGCCTGGAGAGAGAATTCCAGGCTCCAGCACAAGGAAGGAGAACCCAGGTGGACCCCTGAACTCTCCCTGAGTTGAAGAGATGGCACTGGGTGTCCTGGGAGGCTGAGGTGACTAGAGCACATAGAGAAGACCACCCAAGAAGAGAGAACTGCAGCAAGAGAGAACGTCACAGATTCTCAGTGGGCCCACTGCATCTTCCACTGAGTACTGACCAGTGCACTCATGTGAGGAAACTACCCAACACTACAGAATCAAACACCAAAAAATTAGAGGAAATAATTCTTGGAGCTCACACAGACAGGAATGGTTTGGGTTCAACTAGTCCACACATGGCTTAGGAAAGCCCCATAACTCACAGGAGATTGTGTCCAGTATTCAGAGTGGCCTCAGTGGTGGAACACAGTCAGCCTTGGACTAAAGTTTACTCAGATCCCACCTAACAAAGCTTAGAATCAGCCTGAATGTTTCAAATTGTTTCAAAGTAACACAACTCTGTCCCAGGAAACAGCTCAAGAATATTTTTAGGAGTACAAACTATCCAGGTTCCAACAAGGAAAAATACACAATGTCTACCAGCCAACCAAAAATTACCTGGTACGCAGGAAAACACATCATGTAATGAGGAGACAAATCAGTCAACTGATACTGACCACAAATAGCACAGATGACGTAATTCATAGACAAAGATGAGATGTTATTACTGTCATCATATTCCACATGTTCAAGAAGTTAGAGACAAGATTGACAATGTGGGGGGTTGGGAGTGGGTGAAATAGGTGAGGGGATAAGAGGTACAAACTTCCAGTCATAAAATGAATAAGTCATGGGGATGGAATTACATCATGGGGAACATAGACAATAATATTGTCATAACTTTGTATGGTGACAGATGGAACTAGATTTATCACGGTGATCACTTTATAATGTATATAAATGTCAAATCACTATGTTGTGCCCCTGAAACTATCATAATATTGTATGTCAATACTTCAGTAAAAAAAAGAAAAGGCTGATGATGTTAAGTAGAAATATGGAAGATATGAAAAAGACCCAAAAACTTTTAGAGATGAAATGTCTGTAACTAAACATCTGTAATGAAAAACTTACTAGATGAGATTAAGAGCAAATTAGTCAAAAGATTAATGAAATTGAAGACATATAATAGAAACCATTCAAAATAAAATACAGAGAGAAAATAGACCAAAGAAAATGAGCAGAAAGTTAACTGTAGGACAAATTCAAATGACCTAAAATATGTGTAATCAGAAAGAGAAAGAGAAGAAAACAGAAAAAACAATTTGAGGAAATAATGACTGAAAATTTTCCATATTTTATTAAAAAAAAACTATAAACCCACTTATCCAAGACACTTAATGAACCCCAAGTCTAAGAAGTATGAAGACGGCACATCATAATTAAATTGCTTAAATAGGGTGATAACAAGATAATCATGAAATCAGACAGGAGATAAAAAGACCTGCTGAGTGCAGAGAAACAAAGGTTAGGATGAAGGCAGATCTCTTACTGGAACTGAGGCCAGAGCAGAGTAGAGCAAGGTCTTCAGAGAATTGAGAGAAAAAGCTGCTAATTTATGATTCTATGCCTGGCAGCAAAGGGTACAAATAAGATAAAATATCAACTTTCTCAGACACACAAGAGCTGAGATAATTCATGGTCACCAGCAGATCAGCGCTGAGAGATGCTGAAGGAAAATGACACAATATGGAAACCTTATGTGAAGAAAGGGATAGAGAGCACTTTCTGTGGGGTATGTAACACGTCGAATAAAACGTGTGACAACGTGGACACGGAGGCTGCAGTGGGGGTGGGAGACCACTGTTGTGACGTTGTTCAGACGTCATGAAGTGGTCTGATATTATTTGAAGATAAACTGTGATAAGTTAAAGATGTGTACTGTAAACACTAAGGCATGCACACACACGCACACATAGAGCAAAGACTTATCCAGAATAAGCCAAAAAAGATGATTAAATGGAATCATAAAAAATACTTAAATTATCCAAAAAAAAAGCAGTCTAAGAGGAAAAAGGAAACAAAAAACAGATTGGTCAAATAAGAAACAAATCGCAGGATAGATTCAAATCTAACTATTATCAGCAGTAACATTAGATGACAGTGGTCTAAAAACCCCATTTAAAAGGCATAATTTGTCAGATTGAATAAGAAAGCAAACTCAACTATATGCTGCCTACCCCAAACCCACTTTAAATATAAAAACAAATAAATTAAAAATAAAGAGATTGAAAAAACATGCCATGCTAACACTAGTTGAAAGAAAGCTGGAGAAGCTATACTAATACTAGATAAAGCAGATTTCAGGTGCAGTGAATATGACCAGGAATAAAGGAGGTCATTGTGAAATCCAAAAGGATCCATTATCAAGAAGACATAATATAGACTGTTTATGCACCTAATAACCGAGCTTCATGGCACATGAAGAAAAATCCTTATCTGCCAGTTCCAACACCTGGGTCATCTTGGGATCTACCTCAGTTGGTCCTCTTTTCTCTTAATAATGTGTCCCATTTACTTGATTTTTGGATGTTGGGTGATTTTGCACTGTGTCCTGGACATTATGAATGTGGTGTGGTGGAAATTTTGGATTCTGTTATTTTCCACCAATAACTGTGTCTCTTGGTTCAGCAGGTAGTGATCTCAGCTGGTCTTCAACTGCAAACTGGCTCCTAGCTGCAGCTCCAGCCTCAGTTCAGATCTTCTGTTGTTAGCGGGTGGCTTGTGCATGTGTGGTTCAGTCCGTCAGAAAGGTGGGGGCAGAGTCTGAAGTTTCCCCTGCACATTTCTTCCCCTCCTGCAATCCCCCTCCCTCTTCAGTGACTATGTCCGGGACTAGGTGCCTGGAGAAACTCAAAGGTGGGTTTGGAAGCAATTAACTGTTTTTCCAAGCTGTTTCTTTTCCTTTTGTAGGTTAAGGAGATGTAACCACCAGCCATCCTGAAACTGACCAAATGAGGCACTCAAGGGAGATGTAACCACCAGCCATCCTGAAACTGAACAAGCCACACCACAAGAGCTATGCCCATGACCTTTGCTTTATTTTTAATGCAAAGATCTCTCCAGGAGGAGCTTAGGCCTCATTATGTGGAAGCATGTTCTCGAACTGAGCTTGTGGAAGTGAATACCCACCTCTCCCTTTTGAATATTATTCCCCAACTGAAATAAAATTTCCTGCTTCCCTTCGTTCTGGGACGCCATGACTTTGGAAATGATTCCTCATGGCCTCCTATTTGCTGCAAATACAGTTCACTTTGTGAGACAACTTCCACTGGTATAGTCTTGTTTAACTCATCAGGAGGTGAGCCCACTTGGTTTGGTAACAAGCCCACTTGGTTCGGTAACAACCACAGCCCCCCAGTTTCATTTTTCTCGTTCTTGGGCTGTGAAGACTGTGGTTTTCCCGTAGCCACTGCCTCCCATGCCCTGCTCTGACTGCACATGGCCCCAGACTGGAAGCCACAGAAATTCACTTCAAACTACTCCCCAGGAATCTGTCTGCTGCTGTTCATTCCCCAATGCCATCAAGCGGCTCCTGGTTGCATTATGTACAGATTTTCTAGTTGTTCTCTGCGGGGGAGGCAGTGTGGCATGATCTTACAAAATCATTACAGGACGCAGAACCAGCAATTACCTGTCCACTTTTAGAACTGCCTTGTGCACGAACCTCACATCCTTTGAGTCCCAGTTGGAAAAAGCGTACGTTTCATCTGTTTCAAAGGTCGAGATAGCTTCACTGCAGGGGACTTGAGGAACAGATTACCATCTTCCAGAGGACATGAGTGCAGCATAGTGAACGGAACCCCTGAATAGCCACGGGTGCACTAGACGGGGGTTGGGGCTGGCTACCACAGGAGGGAAGAGGAGAGAACAGCTGGAGCCTATTCTGTTTTCAGAGTCCCCATCTCAGCACAGCTGTCTGCTCCTGCCCAGAAGCCACCTCCCCTCCTTCTTTCTATGTCCTTAGAGAAAAATAAAGCCAACCTCCTTCCCCCCCCATCCCCACCAACCCGCCAGTCATTCAGTGTCACCCTGACACCATGCCCACTGGTCAGAGTGGGCCCAGGATCCAAGGACAAACCACTGAGCAGTCTGGTTTCTGCCTCACAGCTCAGCAGAGATAGTCATGCTAACAGACGCCAGGTGAGAGGGAGATGGGTGAGGGTCAAGCCAGAGGAGGTTACACCTGAGGGAAGTTGGGGGGCCCCCTTGTGCCACGGAAGGAGGGTGGTCCTCACTCTGCAGGCAGCAGGAGCTGGGGCACCGAGGAGTGTTGTGCCAGGAGCGTTGTGATCCGACTGCATTTCACTCAACATTAACAAGTTCCCATCCAGCCTCAGCCCCTGACACGCCCAGTGCGTCTCCAGAAAGGGGTAGACGCAAGCCAGAAGGATCCCGGCAGCAGTATTTCCCCACCGAGTGCTGGGGGAAGGGCTGTGGTCCTGGGTTTGGAGCTGAGAGGAGGTGGAGAGATCCAGCATGGGAGGGCGGGGGTAAGCAGGGATTTGACGGGGAGCCCAGCCAGGGACATTACCAGGACAGGAAAGCGGGTGCAGGTCATGGTCCTGGGGGGCTCGGTGTTCAGGTGATGGTCTAAGGGCTGAAGGTCTCACCTGCACACTCAGTTCCTGTGGATGGGGCGGCAGGGCCCCAGAACCCGGACACACTGTTGTTAAGACAGTAAATCTTGTAACAGCAGCCACCGTGCATCGAGCGCATGCTCCTGCCGTGCTTCACCTGCACCACCTCCCCTTCTGACCACCTCCCGGAAGTGGGGATTCCTCTCCGTTTTTGATGCGGGGCAGCCATCAGGGTCCAGCTTGAGATGAACACATGGGGCCCACGGGAAGCCTAGATGCAGAGCCACCTCCGCCATCCCCGGCCTTAGAGGGTCAGCTTCCCCGTCTCCAACAAAGGGTTGACAGTACTGTGACCCTGTAGACCCCATGGGGTTGTCTGATGGTCCTGGTGAGCTGACAGGGTGACACGGTGGGAGGAGATGAGGGGGATGCTGCTGGCTCTGCTAGCCACGCCACAGCCGGGACTCAGGGCCAGGACACGAGCTTCGTGGGGGTGCTTGCCCTCCATACAGATGCAATGCCGTGACTGGAGCCGCTCAAGAACTTGGTCCAGCCATGTGGTTCCTGAGTGGGGAGCAGCCAGACTGGCCAGACTCGGGAGCTCCTGGAACATGCGTGCGGAGCCTCTGCTCCAACTGTCTGCATCCTGGTCCCCTCGAGAGCAGCTATGGGAACCAAGTGCTCTCTCCTTCTTGAAGGTTGACTGCACTTGTCTGAAGCTGGCGGACACAGTCAAGACGGTGGGAAACGCTGGGTATCGTGAGGGGGACTGGGCCCACCCTCAGAATGAGCACGTGTGTGTGTTGTGTGCCACTGCTGGCTTAGGCATGCTTATAAGTGACATACATGTGCGCACATGCACACACACACACACGCACGCACACTCACAGCTCACTTTCACTGAAAGTGTTTCCCAGGGAACACCAGCCCAGCCACGGCGTGTGTCCAGGTCTCTGTCACCGAGGACATGCAGCTAGAGGGCGTGAGCTGAGACAAGGAGAGAGAAGAGGACAGAACCAGGAGAGGAGAAACTGCCTGTTCCAGGAGGTGACAAGGAGAACAGCGCCCCATCTCTGAGGAAGAAGCTGGGGCCCTCTTGGGTACTCTGAGGTCTTGCCCAAGTCACTTTCTACAGAGGATTTGGGGTATCCACAGCATGTCCAGGGCCCCCTCCCTAGCTCTACTGAGAAAATACAGACTACTTTGGACGGCACCCACAAGGACCACGGTGAGACATATGTGCGGGGCAGCGGCCTGGAACAGGGCCTGTTCAGAGGGGCAAGGAGACATCACCAGGCTATTAGGAGGATGGTCTGGGAGGCTCAGAGCAGGATGTCACAGGGGGCCCATGCAACAGGTGCCCTAGGGAGACGGAGAGAGAGAGAGAGAGACAGAGACAGAGACAGAGAAGAGAGACAGAGAGGGAGAGAAGGAGAGAGAGAGAGAGATCCCTGACCTCTGAGTTGCTGCCTCCACCGCTGGCTGGTGCCAACTCACACGCCATCCCACTTCCGCCGATTACCCCCATGCCTGCCCCGGGGCCAGCCCCACCACAGAGCGGCCGGTTCCTGGTCACCTCTGTGCCGTCCCTTCCCGACCTGACCCCAGTGCAGGGGAGAAGGTTCAGACAAGTCTTTCCATGTCCCTCTGCATGACAATAGACTTCCTCCCCTCTCCCATTCCACAGGCCCATCCGGAACATCCACCTTAGTCATTAGCTCAGGAGAGGATGCAAGATGACAATCTCTGCTATTGTGTGGGGAGACTCAGTTTCCCGGGTTTCCCCCATGGACACATGTTCTTCAGCTGGGTCTGATTTTCTCCAAACAGCCTGTCTTGTTAAGGATTTGGCCAGCCCTAAGCACCTGAAGGGAAAGGGCGGAGGGGGGTTCTCTCTCTGCCCCCGACAGCCCCGAGCTTGGTCGGTCCCTCAGACCTGGCCAGGGTCAGCCCATCCCCCGGCGCCCTTCCCCGGGGCATCCAAGGGCAGGCTCGGCGCCAGCCCCACCCCGCTCGCCACTGCCCGACCATCGTCCTCCCTAGGGGGACCTGGGCAGGACAGGGACCCGGGTGTGGGAGGCCTCCAGATCTCAGGCCTGGCACACCGTTTACCAGGCTGCTTCCTCCTCTGACGGGGGCCCAGCACACGCCCCAGGAGACTTGGCAGCCGCCCCCAGGGCTCTATCCTCTGGAACTCGTCCCCTTGGAAGGGGCCTGGCCCAGGTGCCAGGTTCGGCGGGTCGGCCAGCCTCCTTTGGAGAAAGCAGGCAAGCCGAGCCAGGCTTGCAGTGGCCCTGGCGTGAAACCTGCGACCTCAGGCAGAGGGCCTCCCGCGTGCCCTCCATGGCGGATTTCTCCCCGGAGCCGTGGCCTGGGCACTAGGAAGGCCGGGCCTCCCCGACTCCCGGGAGGAGGGGCTAGCCCAGTTGCGCCCTGGCCCCCAAACCCTCTGGTGCCATCTGCCTGTCTCGGCGCTTCTGAATCCACAGAGCCTTTCCTACACCTAGGCTGGCTGCAGTGGCAAAGTGCAGGCGTGGGGTGAGGCCATGGCTTTGTCTTTCCAGGAAAAAATGAGCCCCTGGCCGAAGCAGCTGGCCCAGGCAGAGACTTGAGTTTGCAGCCCAGTACGTCTGTGGCCATCAGGGCCAGAGCAATGCTTCCAAGGCTGGGAAGCGGCCTCCAAGCTGAGTGGGAGTGGGGGAGGAGAGAGAGACAACAGCTGAAGCCGAGTCCAGAAGAGCGGCGATGGGACAGCTGCAGCTGGGTCAGAGCCTGGAGGGAGGGCGGGGCCTTCACTGAGGACCCCCCGAGGCCAGCCCTAGGCCCCCGGATGTCACGCATGCACCCTTGGCCTGGGCAGTGTGTGGTGGGTTGAAGCCAAGCCCGCAGGGCTCCCGGAGCGGCCAGAGAAAGAAGGGCCCATGGAGAGGTAGGCGAGGTCGGCAGGGTGGGCCACCTGTGACCCCAGGCTCAGGGTCTCACGTGTGCCCTCCATGGCGGATTTCTCCCTGGGGCCTTGGCCTGAGCACTAGGAAGGCCATGCCTTCCCGACTCCCTAGAGGAGGGGCTTGCCCAGTTTGGCCATTGTCACACTGGCCACATTTCTGACCTTCCTTAGTCAAACTCACTTCTTCCTGTGAGTCTCTGCACCAGGGTGCCTTCTCCTTGTCACACTAACTGTTCCCAGACCTAGGCAGGAGTGCTAACACTTGTCATTCTGGTCACAGCAAAGTTCTGAAATGCCTCAGGGAGGCCTTTCAAAAGCACCTAGCACAGTCTCTACCATCACCGATCTCACATCAGAAGAGCATTACATGATTTCCGCATCCTTCCTCCCATAGAGATAAAATGAGTGCATGAGGAAGAGCTGTCTGCTTTGTCTGAAGCAGGTAATACCTGCTGGTAATACCAGGCACATGACTGTCTCTTCCAGGCCAAATTTTTCCCACCACGAGTCCACTGTTTAAGGAAACTATCATTCCCTCTCTTTCATGGGTCTGGTTTCCCCCAAGAACACAGTGAACCATCCCCTCTCCCTGTGCTGCATCACCATAATCCCACAGCCAGAAGATATGCACAAGTTTAAATCACCACCATATCCTGAATTCAGGCACTGCTGAGACCTTCCCATCAATTTTGTCATTCAATGGTGACTCCTGAGGACACCTTTCCCCTGAGACCCACTCCCAACCTGTCCTTAGCTTCTTACAGTAACACCGAAATATCCTCAGAGTTCTCCCAACCTGGGCAAGAAACATTCTGAAATGTTCTCTGTATTAATTTTCAGGGACTGGGGATATTGGTAGATGTAATTTGAGTGTGTATGTGCAGTAGTTTCTACGCAGGTATCCTGTTTTTCAGACACATATAAAATAGTGTGGCTACTCAATGCACCAAGAAAATGGATAACTGATCAAATTTTTTCATGATGTGAAGTCTTTAGAGAATAAATGTCACGGTTAAGAGCGCAGACTATGGAGCTAACTCCTCATGTCCAAATTCCAGCTGCATCCCTTACTAGGTATTTGTATTGGCAGAGTTATTTACCTGATTGGTGCCTCAGTTTCTTCATCTCTCAGTTGGCAATAATGATCAGCATACCTACTTTGTAGGTTTATGGAGAGTATTAAAGGAGTTAATGTTTGAAAAATGTTTGGAACACCTAGTGTATTGCCAGTGCTGTACCTATATATTAGAAATAAAATTTAGAAATTCTTCTGACACTGCCTGTGTGCCCCAGAGTGTGAGACTGTTGCCTGGATGTATGTAGAAAGCACTCCATGACATACGATGAATAAATGAGTGAACAACATTGGCGAATGCATTACCAATGTCACCTATGTCACCCTACAGGCATCCCCAAGCTGAACCACATGCAGACATTCCTGCTCTGTCCTGCATCACATTCCCTGGAGGAATCACTGGGGCTTCTTAGACCCTGGTAACCGTGCCCACTAAAGGTTCTTTTCTGTCAGCAAACCCCAGTCTTTGTCCAATTGCTGCAGCTCACAGGGTCTGCACTCTGATCCTTGTCTTCACTCGAGGGAGAAGTGCCATCCCCAGAGCTGGGCACACGCAGAGGCTGAGCCTTGGAGAAAATGATTCCCTGGCCCTGGGGCAGGTAGAAGAGCGCAGGGACAGAGTGGGATTTGGGGAAAATCCTCCAGGTGTTTTCAGAAGGGATGGAGGCAGGGGATGTGTCAGCAAGGACTGGTCTGGTTGGTGGGCCTTGGTGGTTAAATAGTAGGGGGGCTGGGAAATTTCCTAGGTTCTAGCATAATACAATCAATATAATGGTCATGAAATCAGAATCAGCCTAATTAAGGCCAAGTTAACCCAATGTCAGCTGTTCCCTGACTCTCTAATCCAGTAGTGACTTATAATAAAGGTATTAGTGTTCTATTATCTCCTTTTCATTGATTGGCTAGAGTAATTATTCTTTACATAGCCTGTCTGTTTTTACATAGTAAAGAAAAAGTGAGTTTTAAAACAACTCTCCTTGGAAAAGTCTCCCTAACATATTGAATTAATAACAGAAGCCACGACAGGAAATTCACCACATATCTTGAGCTTTAGTCTCTGGTTTTAGATCTTCCTAACTGGTAAATTACCTTGACTTCTGCCTTCTTTCTTGAGATTAGTGCATTTAGGACTAAGTAGGAGTGCAACCTCATGCCATGTGAGAAGTGGTGACTCTAGGAAGAGGTTTGTTTCTTTCTGTCAGTGTGTGTGTGTGTGTGTGTGTGTGTGTGTGTGTGTGTGTGTATGACAGTTTTTGCTGCATCTTGCAGTGTGGGCCAGTGTAGACTCCTTTTCTAGGGAAAAAATTTCCCTAACCACTTTCTCCGGACTTTCTTTTCACTGGTGGCTTCCTCGGCACTGTCCAATAGTAACATTAAGCACTCTATATTATAGAATTTAATTTTTTTCTTAGTAGCCACATTTTAAAAAATGAAAGCAAACAGGTGAAACTAATTTTAATAGTATATTTTAACCCACTAGAACCAAGATATTATCAATGTGGGTGCAATCTATACAAAAATTAATAATGAGAAAGTTTACCTTTTTTTCCTGGGTTTCATAAATCCAGTGTGTACTTCCCACTCTCAGCACAATCTCCATTTGGAAGTTGAGTTTTTTCATACATTCTCTGTACTGAGATTTAATGTTCACAGTCGTCAAATAAGAGTCACTAGGAGTGGGGTGGATGATAATTTCACTACTGATTTAAGCTCTAATGGAGCTATGAACACCAACTGGTCAATGGGTTAATCAAATGAATAGTCATATAGTACAGAAGAATGGTACGATTTGGGATTTAGAAAAAGACTGGGGACCATGTGTCCTGACAGGGAGCACCAGGGCTTTTCTTGTTGAGAGTGACAAGGACAAAAAGAGAATAAAGTCATACTCATAAGTGTCTAACAACATGGGGGAGAAGAAATGACCTGCTGTAGTCCTGAGTTTTGACCTCGAGCTTTCTGTTCTTTACACAAATCTCTTTGATGATGTCCCAGGACACAGGTCAGATTAATCCCCACAGGGAAAGAGGGAGGGTAGAAGTACAAGGCATCTGACATAATTGTCCTGGGAAAGCAGGCTTCATTTATCACTCTGATCCACATTCACAATTTATTTTTATAGGGTAAGAGGAAAAGAAGTATGAGGGTCAAATCATCACAGAGGAAGCGACATGATTGTGGAAACCAATCCAACCCAAAGCCTGGTTTGAGCATCTCCATCCCTTTGAGGATGTCCAGTTACATATTCAAGAGGCCAGTTACTAGAATCACATCCTATCCTGGCAATGAGGTCAGATGCCATCAATGGGAGGAAACGTTGGAGCAGCCCCAACAACTCTGCTGGCAGAAGAGACTGCAAGGTCTCCAGGCCTGCAGAGTGCAGGAGAACTGTTAAGACCTTTGGACCTTGCCAAAGCCCTGCTGAGTCTTGCACCTAGTTGCACAGATGCATCCCTGCCAGGTGTGTTCACAGGTGGTCTGAACTCCAGCCCCATGCCCACCCCTGCCTGGTCTTCAGATTCAGCAGAGACGATCCCAGGAGCTGGTCTGTACATCCCACAGCTCCTTTGCAAACAACTTCTGGTGACTGAGGAGGATATCAGGAAACAGGAAAAAAAAGTGAAGACGGCAAGAGAGAGACTGGCGGTAGCACTGAGGCAGAGAGACTCGCTAGCGAGGCAGGGAGAGTGAGGGGCCAAGAAGGACGTCCCGACAAACACGATGAAGAAAAGACAAGACGGTGCAGATGACATGGAGCTCACACTACATTAATGCCTCTGCAGGGCTCCTGATGTCTTCTTGCTTTGAGCTCTTGAGACTTTAGTATATACCAATAGTTTTCTTTTCTTTGATTCCTTTGCATGACAGAGAAGATACAGACAGTGATCCTTCTGAGGTGAGAGATTGGGTTTCAGGTGAGGAGAGAAAGGAGAGCTTTTCTTCTCATTTTGTTCTCTCATTTTCCTTTCCTGAGTGTTACGCATTTGTATTTTAAGATCAACAGAGAGTTATTACAGTCAGGGGATTCTTTAGAGTTTTGCCCTCACAGTCACAGAGAAAACCTACCTAGTCCAAATGGATTGTCCTTTTTGTGTAATATTCCAATAGATTCCAACATATTTCACTAAAGAGCTGTTATATCTGTCTTCTCAAAAAAGACACCTACTTCTGGGTCTCTATTTTTCTGGTATTTGTTGCATGTTGAATCACAGTTGCATATAATGAAATACTGGATTGTCCCTTTTTTTAGATTTATATGTGTTGGAAATTTGATTCATGAAAATTGATATGCCATTGTGGTATCATGCTCTCAGGAGAATGACTGTTTTCAGCATCACAAGTCTCACAATAAGCCAGTGTGTTGGGATTTGTCTATTTGTCTGATCGAGTACGTTGCACTCTTCAAATCCTCTTTATCATTACTTACTTTTGTCCCACAGATTTATCAGTTTCTGAGAGCAATGTGTTAAACAATAATAGAGTATCTTAGTACTTATATCTTCCCTAAAAAATGAGTTATTTTTTAGCTAAATCTTCTCTCCTCTATTCTTCCATGTGGTAATCATCTGGAATTTTGGTTCGAATGTGTTTTTAATGTCTTGTTTTAAAACTAATACTAAATTAGACAGACTGTTTTTTCCTTTCCTCGTGACTCCTGTTATGTTTTCCTGGGTTCACATTTCTTCTTCCTGATGTACATTCTTTACCGGTTCTTTCACTGCAGGCCTGTGGGAGGTCAACTTTGAGTCTGTTTGTAGGTCAGATAACGTCTTTCTTTCTTTGACACATAGTTTGAATAGGTATTTAATTTAGCTTTGGAGTAATTTTTTTCCTTCTTTGTCAAGTTATTTAATATATCTGAGCCTCCATATCTTTAGCTTAAAATGGGAATAAAACCCTAAAAATGGTGACTGTAACTGAGATAATACACGCAGAGCATGCCAGTCATGTTGCTTAGCAGAAATTAAATAATCAATAATGATTATTATTAATCATTATAATGATATTATTATAATAATGTAATATATAATAATATATTAATGTATAATAATAATTATATGTTAATTTATAATTATAATGTACAGTGTATAATGTATGCAATGTATAATAATAATATATTAATATTATTAATCATTATAATCCTCAGAGTGTGCATTCTCAGAAAATCACTGCCTAAGATTGAGAATATGAAGCTCACACACAAAAAGTCTGAGAGAGTGGCATGACCATGACTTTAATTCTCAGCCCTTGCGTATCTTCAGCTGTGGTCATCTGCACAGTGTGTGCAGATAATGTAATCTGTTCCCACAGACCCACAGCAGAACAGCGCAGCCTGCCTCATGCTTGGGATGCTCTGGGCTGCTTTTTGGGGAGCCTCTGCTGTGAGGCTAGTTGGACTCTGTACAGAGAAAGATGAAAAAAGACTCTTTCTTTTCCCTCAGATTTCTCCCCCCGAGTTTTATTCAGTTTTACATCCAGAGCAGATACTCTCTTCCCAGAGCCTTGGTGTTACTCTGGGATTCAGGCTTCCCAGACACCTAGTCATTTCAGCTCCCAAGGCCCAAGGTGACTGCAGAGTCATGTCTCACCCACTCCTCCCATCTTGGCCTGTTTCCCGTCATGGAGGACCCATGAGTGGGGAGAGGAGCCATCGAGGGAGATTGATCTGGAAGTCCTGGTGAATCTGAGCTTCAGAGAATGAAGCAGAAAAGGGGAACTTAAGACTGCCAGGCCTTCAGTGGGGGAGGAATATGGAGGAACCGAGAGGGGTGTGATGGCTGCACAGAGTCAAGGGGAGGGATGTTCCAAAGTTTCCTAAGAGAAGGGAAACCTTGCACTGATGTGGAGATTCGATTTTACATGATGGCAATGTCTGTGCTGGTTTCACCAATTCTGGTGTCCCTGAGGGATGAACTGGTGTGACACCACAGGACAGAAGTTGCAGTCACTTTCAGGACTTAAAGAAGGTGAAATCTTTCAGCTTAGTCCCCTGTGAGCCAGTCAGGGGCCAAGTCTAGAAAGGCTTGGAGCCTGAGTCCATCCAATGTGGTTTCGTTCTGTTTCAGCCAAGCTCCTCTGGACCCAAGCTGGGAAAAGGGGACCTCAGATCTAGTCAGATCTAGTCATCGCAGCTTCCATAGGTCGCCATGAGGCAGGTAATAGCCCAGGCGCCGTCACTGGACCTCATAGTCGCCCTCCTTCCTCCGCTGGCAGACAGTGACTTGTGAGGTGAGGAGAGCACATCAGAATGTTCCAGTCAGTTGCCCAGTATGGGAGACTCCAGGGGAAGGAGATGTCAAAGTCACAGAGACCCGATGCCTCCTGTGTCTCCCTCTTCCTTTTGTCCACTTAATTTTCACCCTCAGTCCTTCTTTTCCTTCCCTTTTCCCTCTCTTGGCTCTCTCTTCCTCTCTTTCCCCTACATGTTCTAACTTAATTGAGGTATTAACGACATACAATTAACTGCATACATTTAAAGTGAACAATTTGATACATTTTGATTATAACTTATTCAACCAACACCACAATCAAGAAAAGGAATGCCCATCCTCCCCAAATTTCCTCATGCTCATTTTAATTCCTCCTTTCCTGCCATTTGCAAACACATTCTCATTCCCAGGCAACCAGTGATCCGGTATATGTCCCTACAGATTTTCCTGTATTTTCCAAGAATTTTTATAAATGAGATCATATACTATGTACTCATTTTTTACTGGCTTCTTTCACTCAGCATAATTATTCTGAGATTTATGCTTGTCACTGCATGTACTATGAATTCATTCCTATCCCCATCCCTTCCCTGGCAGCACTGTGCACACACCCGAGCACTTCCCAGGTTGGCATGAGAGCCAATAGTACTGCTGCATCCCCAAAAGTAGGAAGGCGCCTTGGTGCAACTCTGGGAGGGGTTGGCAGCAGCCCTGGACCCACGCATGAATGCTTTCCTGGATGGTTGGAAAGCCCACCGTGCCACTGGAGTCCCAATGATTGGCCAATGCTCAGAACCCTTGAAGAAGACCCACCCACCAAGCACAGAGGCTGGCATGAGCATAAGAAAAGGCAGCATCAGATATCTGTGCACATGCAAGTGCTTTCCCAGATGGCACAAATACCCGTAGTAGTGCTATGGTCACACAACTGGGTACGTGCCTCCGTGTGGCGGCAACTCTGAGCCCAGTGTGAATGCTTTCTCAGCGGGTGGGAACACCCACAGTACCCATGCAACTTCCAGCATATGGGGTGGGATCAGAAACACAGCTCATGCTTCCCCCACAGTGCTAGCAGGTGGAATCTGTGACCTGATACTAGCACAAATATGCAGGCAAAAGATTAGTTCATCAAACACCATAAGAAACTACAGTAAAAATTCAGAGCAGAAGGAAATGACAAGTCTCCAGAAACCAACCTTGAAGTCACAGAAATTTACAATCTAAATGACAGAGAATTCAAAATAACTGTCATAAAGAAACTCACCAAGTTACAAGAATGTTCAGACAGTTCGATGAACTCAAAATAAAATTAATGAGGAAAAGGAATACTTCAGCAAAGAGAATGAAACTATTAAAAAAAAAGCAGAAATTCTGGATATGAAGAACATAATTAATGAGATAAAAAAGAATCTAGAATCCTTAAAAAATAGATCTGATGTTATGGATGAAAGAATTAGTGATTTAGAGGATAGAAATATAGAAATGCTTCCAGTGGACGAAGAGAGAGGACTCAGATTTTTAAAAAATGAAGGAATTCTTGGAGAAATATATGACTCAATTATAAAAGCAGCCTAAGAATTATACGTATTCCAGAGGGAGAAAAGAGGGAGAAAGGAGCAGAGAGCTTGTTCAAAGAATAATAGCTGAGAACTTCCCAAATCTGGGGAAGAACCGGACTTACAAATACATGAAGACAACAGAATGCCTAATTACATCAATGCTAAAAGACTTTCTCCAAGGCACATAATAGTAAAATTGGCAAAAGCCAATGGCAAAGAAAAAATATTAAGGGAAGCGAGACAGAAGAAAATAACCTAAAAATGAACCCCTATCAGGCTTTCAGCATATTTCTTGGTAGAAACTTTACAGGCAAGGAAAGAATGGAATGATATATTAAAAATACTGAAAGACAAAAACTTTCAGCCAAGAATACTCTATCCAGTGAAACGATCCTTATGATACAATGGAGAAATAAAAGTTTTCCCAGATAAACAAAGGCTGAGGGAGTTCATCGCCACTAGATCTCCCATACAAGCAATGATCAAGAACGCCCTCATACCTGAAACAAAAAGAAGGTAAATGTCTACAAAGCTTTGAGCAAAGAGATAAATAGACAGACAAAATCAGAAAGCTACAGCTCTGCTTCACAACAGGGTAGCAAATACTTAATTATAACTTAAAAGAAGAAGGGAAGGAAAGCATCAAAAGTAACTATAAACACTTCAGCTTAGTCACAAATGCACAACACAAAAATAAATAACTTGTGACAACAATAACTCAGAAGGAGAAGAGGAAAGGAACGGAACCTGCTTAGACTAATGGAGATAAGAGTCTCTCAGAAGATGGACTATGTCATCTGTGAGATCTTCATACAAACCTCACAGTAACCAGCAAACAAAAAGTCAGAGCAGAGCCATAGATCATAAAAAAAGATAAAACCTCCACAGAAAACCCCCAAAATGAAATGGTAGTCAGAAAGACAAAGGAAGAGAAACAATGGAAATATAGATTAGGTGGGATTAAGCCCTCATGTATCAATAATCACTCTAAATGTAAATCGATTGAATTCTCCAATCAACAGACACAGAGTGGTGGGGTGGATTAGAAAACAAGACCCAAAAATACGCTGCCTCCAGGAAACACATCTGAGCACAAAAAACAAACAGGCTCAGAATGAATGGATGGGAGAGAATACTGCAAGCAAATGGCAAATAAAAGAAAGTAGGTGTTTCCATACTTATATCAGACAAAGCAGACTTCAAGATAAAAAAAGACTATGAGAGACAAAGAGGGGCAGTATATAATGATAAAGGGGACTTTCCACCAAGAGGACATAACACTTATAAAGATATATGCACCTAACACAGCAGCACAAAAGAATATAAAGCAACTATCAATAGACCTAAAGGGAGAAATTAACAGCAACACAATAATAGCAGGGGACCTGAACAACCCACTTACATCTACGGATAGATCATGCAGAGAAAGGCAACAAGTAAATAGTGGAATTAAATGAAACATATGATCAGATGAACTTAATTGATATATAGAGAGCATACCCTCCCAAAACAGCAGAATACACATTCTTCTTAAGTGCACATGGAACCTTCTCAAAGATATACCATATGCTGTGAAACAAGGCAAGCCTGAATAAATTTAAGATTGAAATCATATCAAGCTTCTTTTCTGACCACAATGCTATGGCACTAGAAATCAACTACAAGAAAAAAGATGGGGAAGTCACAAATATGTGGAGACTAAAGAACACACGACTGAAGAACCATTGGATCAATGAACAAATCAAAGGAGAAATCAAAAAATACCTGAAGACAAAGGAAAATGAAAAGACAACCAAACAACTCTTATGGGATGCAGCAAAAGCAGTTCTAAGACGGAAATTCATAGCAATGCAAGCGCACCTCAACAAACAAGAAAAATACCAAATAAGTAACCTTAAACTACACCTAATAGAACCAGAAAATGAAGAACAAATGAAGCCCAAAGTCAGCAGAATGAAGGAAATAATAAAAATTAGAGCAGAAATAAATGAATTAGAGACTAAAAAAACAGTAGAAAGGATCAATGAAACAAAGAGCTGGTTCTTTGAGAAGACTGAAACAAAATTGACAGACCCTTAGCCAGACTCACTAAGAAAAAAAGAGAGAAGCCTCAAAGACCTAAAATTAGAAATTAAAGGGGAGAAATTACAACAGATACCACAGAAATCAAAAGGACAATAAGAGATGGGCCGGCCCCATGGCTTGGTGGTTAAGTGCGCGCGCTCCGATGCTGGCGGCCCGGGTTTGGATCCCGGGCACGCACCGAGGCACCACTTCTCCATCCATCCTGAGGCTGAGTCCCGCATACAGCAACTAGAAGGATGTGCAGCTATGACATACGGCTATCTACTGGGGCTTTGGGGGAAAAAATAAATAAATAAAATCTTTAAAAAAAAAAAATTGTTTGGCCCGGCCCCGTGGCTTAGCGGTTAAGTGCGTGCGCTCCGCTGCTGGCGGCCAGGGTTCGGATCCCGGGCACACACTGATGCACCGCTGCTGAGGCAGCGTCCCACATACAGCAACTAGATGGATGTGCAGTTATGACATACAACTATCTACTGGGGCTTTGGGGGGAAAAATAAATAAATAAAATCTTTATTAAAAAAAATAATAAAATAAAAAGGACAATAAGAGAATACACTGGACAATTTACATGCCACCAATTTCGATAACCTAAAAGAAATAGATAAATTCTTAGATTCTTACCACCTCCCAAAACTGAATCAAGAAGAAATAGAGAAAATGAACAGACCAATCACAAGTAAAGAGATCAAAATGGTCATCAAAACCCTCCTAAAAAAACAGAAGTCCAGGACCGGATGGCTTCTCTGGAGAATTCTACCAAATATTCAAACAAGATTTAATACCTATGCTTCTCAAACTATTCCAAACAGTTGAAGAAGATGGAACACTTCCTAATTCATTCTATGAGGTCAACATCACTCTGACAGCAAAAGCAGGCAAGGACAGCACAAAGAAGGAATATTACAGGCCAATATTACTGATGAATACAGATGCAAAAATCCTCAACTAAATATCAGCAAATCGAACACAGCAATATATTAAAAGGATCATATACCATGATCAAGTGGAATTTATACCAGAGATGCAGGGATGGTTCAACATCCACAAATCAATCAATGTGATACACCATATTAAGAAAATGAGGAATAAAAATCACATGATCCTCTCCACAGATGCAGAGAAAGGATTTGACAAGATCCAACATCCATTTATGATAAAAACTCTCAATAAAATAGGTATAGAAGGAACGTACTGCAACACCATAAAGACCATATATCACAAACCCACAGCCAACATCATACTTAATGGCGAAAAACTTAAAGCCATTCCTCTGAGAACAGGAAGGAGACAAAGGTGCCCACTCTCGCCACTCGCATTCAACATAGTACTGGAGGTTTTGGCCAGAGCAATTAGGCTGGAAAAAGAAATAAAAGGAATCCCAATTGGAAAAGAAAAAATGAAACTCTTGCTGTTTGCAGATGACATGATTGTAAATATAGAAAACCCTAAAGAATCCATCAGAAAACTATTAGAAATAATCAACAACTACAGCAAAGTTGCAGCGTACAAAATCAACTTACAAAAAGCAGTTGCATTTCTATACCCTAACAATGAACTAACAGAAAGAGAACTCAAGAATACAATCCCATTTACAATTGCAACAAAAAGAAAAAAGTGTCTAGGGATAAATTTAACCAAAGAGGTTAAAGACCTATACAATGAAAACTATAAGACATTATTGAAAGAAATCAATGATGACCTGAAGTAATGGGAAGATATTCCATGCACATGGATTGGAAGAATAAACACAGTTAAAATGTCCATATTACCTAAAGTAATCTACAGATTCAAAGCAATCCCAATCAAAATCCCAATGACATTCTTCATAGAAACAGAACACAGAATCCTAAAATATATATGGAATAACAAAAGACCTCAAATAGACAAAGAAATCCTGAGAAGAAAGAACAAAGCTGGAGGCATCACAATCCTAACTTGAAAATATATTACATAGCTATAGTAATCAAAATGGCACAGTACTGGCACAAAAACAGACTCATAGATCAATGGAGCAGAACTGAAAGCCCAGGAAAAAAACCACACATCTGTGGTCAGTTAATCTCTGACAAAGGAGCCAAGATCATACAATGGAGAAAGGAAAGTCTCTTCAATAAATGCTGTTGGGAAAACTGGACAGCCACATGCAAATGAATGAAAGTAGATCATTATCTTCCACCATATACAAAAATTAACTCGAAATGGATAAAAGACTTGAATCTAACACTTGAAACCATAAAACTCCTAGAAGCAAATATACGCAGTACAGTCTTTGACATCGGTCTTAGCAGCATCTTTTCCAATACCATGTCTACTCAGGCAAGGGAAAGAAAAGAAAAAATATACAAATGGGACTACATGAGACTAAAAGCCTTCTGCAAGGCAAAGGAAATGATGAACAAAACGACAAGACAGGGCCGGCCCCGTGGCTTAGTGGTTAAGTGCGCGTGCTCCGCTACTGGCGGCCCAGGTTCGGTTCCCGGATGCGAATAGACGCACCTCTTGTCCGGCCATGCTGAGGCCGCGTCCCACATACATCAACTACAAGGATCTGCAACTATGACATACAACCATCAACCGGGACTTTGGGGGAAAAAAAAAGGAGGAGGATTGGCAATAGATGTTAGCTCAGAGCCGGTCTTCCTCAGAAAAAAAGTGGAGGATTAGCACGGATGTTAGCTCAGGGCTGATCTTCCTCACAAAAAAAAAAAAAGGAAAAGACAACCCACAAACTGGGATAAAATATTTGCAAATCATATATCTGACAAGGGGTTAATCTCCAAAATATATAAACAACTCATACTACCCAACAACAAAAAAACAGATAATCCAATCTAAAAATGGGCAGAGGATATGAACAGACATTTTTCCAAAGAAGATATACAAAAGGTCAACAGACACATGAAAAGATGTATAACATCACTAATTGTTAGGGATATTCAAATCAAAACTACAATGAGAGATCACCTTACACCTGTCAGAATGGCTATAATTCCCAAGACAAAAAATAACAAATGTTGGAGAGGATAAGGAGAAAAGGGCACCCTCACACACTGCTGGTGGGAATGCAAACTGGTGCAGCCACCAGGGAAGACAGTATGGAGATTTCTCAAAAACTTAAAAATAGAAATAGCATACCTTTCAGCTATCCCACTACTGGGTATTTATCCAAAGAAATTGAAATCAACAATTCAAAGAGATTTATGCACCCCTGTGTTCACTGCGGCATTATTTACAACAGCCAAGACATGGAAGCAACCCAAGTGCCCTGCTACAGATGAATAGATAAAGAAGATGTGGTATATATACAATGGAATACTACTAAGCCAGAAAAAAAAGACAAGATCATCCTGTATGCAACAACCTGGATGGACCTTGAGGGTATGAAGTTAAATGAAATAAGCCAGACAAAGACAAATATGCCTGATTTCACTCATATGTAGAAGATAAACATACACAGGGATAAAGAGAACAGATTAGTGCTTACCAGAGGGGCTGGGGGCTGGGGCTGGGGGTTGTGTGAAAGTGTTAAAGGGGCACATATGCATGGTGATGGATAAAAGTTAGACTACTGGTGGTGAGTAGGATGCAGTCTATACAGAAATTCACAGATAATAATGAACACCCGAAATTACACAATGTTAAAACCCTTTATAATTTCAATAAAATAATTAAAAAAGAAAAAAAATAATTCATTCTTTTTTATGGTTGAATAGTATTCCACTGTGGGGATATACCACACTTTGTGTATCCGTTCACCAGTAGATGGACATTTGGGTTGTTTTCCGTTTTTGTCTACTATAAATTGGTTGTTATCAACATGTGTGTACAAGTCTGTGTATAGACATACGGGTTTATTTCCCTTGGATGGATTCCTAGGGGAGGAATGGCTGGGTAGACGTATATAATTATTAAAGATGCATCCAAGCTATTTTTCACCAGCACTCGATGAGAGTTTCAGTGACTTGACATCTTCAACAACACTTGCTATAGTCAGTTTTTTTAATTATAGCCATTCTCAAGTATGGTGGACTCTCATGATGACTGTCACTTACATTTCCCCAATGACTCATGTAGTGAAGGAGAAGGCAAGCCACACACAGACTGGGAGAAAACATCTGCAAAACATATCCCTAGAAAAGGATGTGTATTTTTAATATATAAAGAGGTCTTACAACCCAATAGTAAGAAGACAAGCAACACGTCATGGCTTACCAGCAGACAGCAGATCAGGCCTGTGATGAGCACCAGGATTCCCACCAAACAGCTGAGGATGAGGGCCCAGACAGGGTGGTCTGGGGAGACATGTGCTGGGGTGAGCCACCTCCTGTCATCGCCCCAAGGCTCCTGCTGACCCCACTGTGCCTCAACCATCCTTGACAAGGGTTGGCCAACTCTCCTCATCATCCAAGACGCTGTGCGCATGGTTCTCTTAGATGAGGCACAGCATCAAGATACTCGCCCCCTACCGTGGGCTGGGGCTTCCTGCAGGTTTACCAGGCTTATCAGTCAAGGTGTCATCTCTATTGGGAGAATATTCTGGAAATGAATGAAATGGAGAAGGCATATGAATGTGTTTCACTCTTTTTAATTAAACTTTTTAGACGCAGAAAAATAAACGGAACAGTCTCATAAACATCCATCATCTAATTTAACCATGTATATTCCATCTAATTAAAACAATATTTCATCAATTTATAAATTATTAACACTTGCCACCCTTGATTCATCCCATGTTTTCAATGAAATATTAAAGTCAAGTAGACATCATGATGTTTCACCCCATTTTAGTTTCCATCTCTAAAAAGTGAGCACACTTTGCTACAAAATCCAAGACCATTATCACAGAACAAAAATGTAATAAATTAAACCAAATTCATACCTCTGGGCACAGAGGACTGAATTTGGGCTGGACTTTCTTATGACGGCCGGGGGGAGAATGGGTCATCACAGTTGGCAAGCTTATGGGATCTCTCTAAATTTGTAAATTCCCACTCAAAAGTGTTCTTCCGTGCCTAGAAACACATTCATCCCCTTCTCCTTTATCTATTTGCTTAATATTAATTTTCTAGGATTAAGCTACAATGTAATATCCTGCAGGAAGTCTTCTCTGATTTCCACCTGCAAGTATGAGTTTGTTCACATCAAATAATTGATAAATTTCAATTCTCTATTCTTGTTATTGCCAGCTACAACATAAACTCCAGGAGGGTAGGACACACAGCACCCAGTGGGCATGGGGGGAGGGGTGCAGGTCCCCCTACTTGTACCTCTATCCAGACAACCTCTTAGAGGTGTGCTGTCTGATATGCAGCAGCAACAAGTCTCTTTTTAAATTAACATTAATTTTAGTTACATAAAATACAAATTCTAGTACCTCAGTAACATTAAGTATCAGTAACAATAAAGACCAGTCACAATACCATCCTTTGAGGACTCAACAGCCACATGCAGCTATGCACTGGACAGCACAGATAGAACATTCCACCACTACAGAAAGTTCCAGCGCATTGGTGCTCATCTAGAGTGGGACTTGG
The DNA here is from genome assembly GCF_020826845.1 of Diceros bicornis minor. Lineage (NCBI taxonomy): Eukaryota > Metazoa > Chordata > Mammalia > Perissodactyla > Rhinocerotidae > Diceros > Diceros bicornis. The sequence continues at coordinate 42,536 of NW_026691406.1, read as the reverse complement.
CAAACTATATCCTGTGGATCAGGAACCACATGACCACCAAACCAGTAAGTCTGCTTCACACACAGCTGGAGTCCCTCACTGACCATCTGGCCCAGTGGCTCTCAGTGCAGAGATAAGGAAACAAAAGTCCAGAGAGGGGAGGTGATTAGTTTGAGGTCACAGAGCTGTCTAGGAGAAGGTGAGGGCCTCCTATACTACACTGGTGTCCTTTTCTCTCTCTCAATGGTGGGTAAAGACTGGGGGACTATGCCACCTCCTGCCAGCCTGAGAAAGTTCAATGATCTCTCAGCCCCAGGCATCCAGAGTCCCCAGAAAGGCCTCACTTCCTTTTACAATGACCAGGGAGCCTTACCATCCCCAAGGACACTCTTCCTGTCCAGAGTCAAGTTCTGCAGCTGGGTACCATTCTGGGTCAGCCGCAGGAATTCCTCATAGATGGCAACTCTGTCCAGTCTCTGTACCAAGGCGGCAAGGTACACAGGGAGTCCACTCCAGTGTGGTTACTGTGGGGGACAGAACTGGAAGGGCACAAAGGATGAACAAGGGTGCCTGGAATTCTACCCTGATTCTAGATTCCCTGCTTCTGGGTCCTGTCCAAGAGGACTTTTTGCAATAATGTAAACACTTGTCTGCACTACCAAATACACTCATTATTAGCCCCATGTTGTTATCGAGCACTTAAAATGTGGCTAGTGTGTGTGAGTGAGGAACTGAATTTCTCATGTAATTTCATTTCAAGTAATTAATTTATAAATAAATAACTACAGGGAGAACATTTTTGAAACTTTGGAGTAAGGACTTCTGCAAATGCATAAAAACAATGAGAACACTGGTAAAAATGGTCGAAATCATCTTTTCAGAAGTCTAGAAATTAATCAAAGGCTTGTAAGAATCTGAGGGTTTAGTGAAGACACACGGTGGAATCTTGATAAAGGGAGCAAACTTTGTGGCACTACAACTTTCACTATTCCCATCCTGCTCTCACAATATCCTCCATAACTTTGAAAGCCATCAGTCTCAGAACCATGGTAGCTGAGACAACCAGCAGCCCAGCAGCCATAATGGGTTTGGAGCTCTGAAAAGACCCATCCCCATCGAACTCTCACTAGCTGACCTGCCTGGCAGCTCCCCGAAAAAGCCCCATGTTCAGGGTTTGACGTTACTTGACTCAGAGCTTGCCCAGGGTGGAAAGTCTGTCCCCAGGACACTTGATAAAAATATTCAGGGCTAATTGTTTTCTATTGTAGTTGCCTGAGGGAGTGATACCAGCTGAGACAGGCAAGAGGTGAGCCAAAAACTTAGAAGAAAAATTGGGGGAATGAGATGTCCACAGGGGACTTTGAAAAGCTCCAGTGTATTTGCGGGCATCTAGAAGGCCACAAGTGCTCAGGGCTGTGGCACGCCCAGGAAAGACTTGAGAACATCTTAATCTCTCACCTCTAGTTGAAGGGTTAGCTTAATATCTGAAAACTTGGTTATGTATTACACAATATTAATAGAATACGGGCCAATACCATGCAATCTCCATCACATATACAGAAAAGAATTTCACAAAATACAACGCCCTTCATGTCTAAAAAAGAAAACACTCAACAAATTAGGAATAGAAAAAAACTTTCTCAACCTATAAACAGCATCGATGAAAAACCCACGGCTAACACCATATTCAATGGTGAAAGACTGAAAATTTCCCCCTAAGGCCAGGGACAAGACAATGATTCTTCCCATATCTCGTATGTTAATCACAGGTACTAGAGGTTCTAATGAGGGCAATTAGGCAAGAAAAAGGAATAAAGAAACCCAGATTGGAAGGGAAGAGGTAAAACTATTTGTTTTGCAGATGAGAAGATATTGTATATAGAAAAACCTAAAAAATACACTCCTCCCCACACATAATATGTCAATCGTATCCTAATAGGTGTATAAAAAATTTAAATTGCCCCATGTGTTTAGTGGCTAGACTATTGGAGAGCACAGTTAGACTGCTGATATTTGTTGAAAGTCTCCAGAAGAGGAGGAGGAGGAGGATGCTGGAGGTTGGTGACACTAAACGTTAATGCTTTCCTCATCCCCCCAAAACCTATGGAAGGAGATGTTAGGATTAGCTGACAGGGATGTGGGGCAGAATGGTCACGATGTAAGTGACTTCCAGATCAATGATGTGTCACGGGAGCTCAGAGTCATCAGCCACCAGCTCAGCCAATGCTTCCAATCTCCTCAACCTACATCAAGTCGGTGACCAGGCAGGAATGAAATATGTCTCAAAGCTGGCTGCCTCTGTAGAGCTTGGTGACCTAGAACAAACATGAGGGAGAGTGGGTGAGGTGGAGGTCTCCCGGGGACGCAGGGGGCCACTGGAGCCAGTGAAAGATCATAGACCTTGGGGCAAGGGAGACCTGACTTCTAATCCTGGCTCTGCCCCTAACTCACTGTGTGACCTTTGGCACAATACTCCCCTTTCTGAGCTTCAGTTTACCCATGCGAGAAATGGGGAAGGCAGCTAGGACATCACATCTGGACACTGAGAGAACCCAGACATGCAGGGAAAGTGAAGGGTTGAAACAATCACACAACAGATATAAGTCAGACAGAGGAATGACGGTGCCCTCAGGGCAAGGAGAGACGGGAGAGGGAGACCCCACCTGGTCCTGGGTGTCCCTCAGCAGGGCAGTGTACTCTGAGGATGTGGGCTCCGAGTTGTTGAGGTTCCAGCTGATGATGTAGAAATGTAGCTGGTGCTCTTTCTTGATGGATAAACTCCAGGCTGCAGAGCCTGGAGCCACCGAGAGGAAGAGCAGACAGGTGGAGATTCTCAGCTCCCTGCACAGAGGCATGGTGGCCCACGGGGTCAGGGTGGTGGGTGCAGACAGCGTCCACACTGGTGGCTGGCCCATCCTTCTCAGGCCTGGGGAGAGAGGGATGTGGGGACTCTAGAGAGAGGTCCTGAAAGCTCTGGGGGTGGGGGCCAGACCAGGAAGGAAGAAATGGGAGGACAGTGGGGAGACAGAGAGGGGTGGTCACAAAAGTGGTCATTAGGGGCAAATGCTCAGGGGAGGGTCTCACCTGAGGGAGACCAGTCTGCAACTCGAGTAGAAGGGACCCAGGCTGCTCTTCTTAAACAAGGATCCAGCTGGGGAGGAAGGAGGAGGAGGAGGAGCAGGAGGGACAGGGGTTGGGGGAGGGGCTGGGTGGGAATTAACCCACCAGGAGCTGCTGGGACCAGGGTCTCACCAGGATCTGCAGGAGCCTCTCAGTGGAGTTGAACGTGGCTGAGCCGTTGCTCATGTGTGATGAATACCGAAGGGTGGAGATGGTGACATTGACTGTGAGGGTCTTCAGGTTGTGCCCCAAAGCTGCAAGACGAGAGGGAGAGCGATGGCCATCTCTGAAAGCTGGCCTGAGACCACACCAGAGTCCTGTACTCATTATAATCTGTCGTCTTCTGTCCCAGTGGCACCACCACCCACCCGTGTGGTCACCCAAGTCAGAACCAGCATATCTGCTCAGCTCCTCCTCCCTCCCAGTAACACCCATTCACCTTGCACACTGGTCCTCACATACACTCCCTCTCTCCATCCCTGTCCTAGCTCAGGTCTTAACTTCCTTCACCCGGACAAACACCCCAGCAGACTCACTCGATGCTCTGTCTAGATGATGTTCTACGTGGACTACTAGAAGAATCTTTCTGAAATGAATACCTCACTAGGGCCACCACTGCTCTAGTACCACCCATGGCTCCCTATGGCCTTCAGTGTTGAGTTCAACCTTCTTGACCTGGCACTCAAGGCTCTACTCAATCTGGCTCCTGCTGACCTTTCAGTCTCATTTTATTCATCTTCTGCAGGTTAAACATTATGCTTCTTGCAACCCAAATTCGTTTCAATTCTCCCCATAGGGCATGTTGTTTCTGGCCGGAGCCTTTGCTCATGGAATCCTCTCTGCCAGGAAAACCCTTCATCCTCTATTTGCCAGGTACCCTCCTACTCATTCTTAAAGACTTCATTCTGGTGTAACTTTCTCTAGCAAGCTCTTCCCCTCCAAATTATGCCAGGTGCCTCTCCCCAAAATATCCCACATTGTATTATAATGGTGTGTTAATTTCACAAGACTAGGGGCTCTCTGAGGGCTGGCCTCAGACTGAATCGTTGGTATAATCTTTGTGATCAGCATGATTGCTCTAAAACTAGAATTTCACACCCTGGCTTCCCAGCTCCTGGATCACAACTGGCTCGTGGGGGAGTGGGGCCAGAGAGCTTCTCTTGGGAAGGAAAAGGGGCCCCCAGATACCTGTGGTGGCTTCTGGTGGCACAGGTGATGATCAAGTATGCAGGGACGTGGTGGCCAGCTCGGGAGTTGTGGAGAGGGCTGTCAGCAGGGAGGGACAGAGTGGGAGGAGCCTCCAGGCTCACACGGGCTCCAGCACTGGCTGTCTCAGGACCACCATTCACAGGTGAAGCATAAATGAGAGTGAGGGGACGGGTGACTGTGTGAGCAGAGGGATGAGCAAGCCTGTTGGTGAGAGGAGCCCAAGAGAGAGAGATAGGTGAACAAGAGAGACTGAACTTGGAGGAGAGACAGATAGACAGGCAGAAAAATGGGCAGATGGATAGGATACCTGGAAAAGGAGGACCAAGGGGGGGGCTTTAGGAGAATTAAAGTGAAAACCACGTGGGGTCAGAATGTGGTGGAGAACATGTTTGTGTCTAAGGCTTTCTCACACTGGGCTGGGACTCTCCACCAGAACCTGGGCGGGAGAGAAGGGATGATTTAGGGCCCTTCCAGGTGCTTCCCTCACCAAAGACAGCAGGTGAAGGAGAACAAGTGCTCCCCAACCCCAAATGCAGACGGGACACAGGAGATCAGGGCCAGGAATACTCATTGGTGGTAGTCGGGGCCACGGCTCCAGAGGTGTAACCTGTGGAGAGAAGGCGAGAGGAGCTGAGCAAGAGTTGGGGTGAACATAAAGAATTAAGGGAGAGGAAGGATGTAGGGACCTTTGTGGGAAAAGCAGAGGGGAAAGCAGCGGGGACGAGTGGAGGGGTGTTCAGGGGGAAGGCAACGAGATGGAAGGTGGCTGGACCCAGTGATCACACAGTGATGAGAAGACTGAACCCAGACCAGGAGGATAGAGAGATGGATCATAGCTCACTTTAGAGCAACGGAGGGAACACAGAACTCCGACTGGGAGAGAGAGTGTGGCTGTAGCACAGCCCCTCACCACCGACGTAGAGGCTGTCCCCATCCAGGGTGAAGGCGCCCAGGTGGGTGACACACTGGGTCTCATGGCTCAGCTTCCAGTAGAGTCCCTCTCTGTCCAGCCCGGGACCTGTGGAGGTCAGAGTGGAAGGTGCAGATCATGTCCACCCCAGTGGCTGCCCCATCCTTCTCAAGCCTGGGTGAGGAAGATCATGGGGATGTGGAATACTGAGCAGGGTCATTCTGGGTGTGGATAGCGAGAGAGGGGAAGGGAGGAGGCTGATGGAGATGCTGAAGGGGCTGCTCTGATGCCTGCAGGGTCTCTCCTAGGTGTCTCCCGTGTGAGACACCCCCCTCACAAGTAAGGCCTGGCTTCTTTTAGGATGTGGAGGGGGGCCTGTGAGTGGCAAAGAGGGGTGAACACACAGACCTGTGTGAGGGGGTGCCTGCAGGTCTGCACGGACAGCAGCGAGAACAGTCAGTGCCCTGTGCCATCTGACACATGCAGGCAAGAAAGTACCGTTATGTTCTCTCGGTTCTACATTCCAAGGTCTTTTCTTTCTACTTCTTTCCTACTCCACAGCCATCACCCAGGCCTAGGGAACAATCATCTTATTCCTAATCTTATTCCCAGCACCTCCCATCTTGCCTACTAAGTCTTCATTCTTAACCATGAAGTCCATTTTAACCCACGTGCTTAGACCAAACGCTAATCACATCATCCTTCTACTCGCATCTCTCCAGAGTCTTCCCACTGGTCTTAGAACAGAGTCCCAAGTCACCCCTGATCTGGTCCTACCTGTCCTCCCCTCGCAAGTGTGGCTCACACCGCTCCCCCTGAGTTGACTCGGCTCGGCCATCCCTGTTCTCAGTTCATGGACACACCAGGCTCTCTGCTTCAGGGGTGTCCTCATGCGGGTCCCTCTGCCTGAAACGCTCTCTTGAACACACTCCCACACCCTCACTCCAGTCTAACCCTCCGACCAGCTAAATCCAGTCCCAACTCCAGCTCTCAAGCTAAATATCAGTCCTTCTCAAGAGGGCTTCTCTGCCCGCTCATGTTGATTCCCCTTGTGCCAAACTCCCACATCACTCTTATCATTAACTTTTCAAAATCCAAATTCCCAAATACAATATAAATTCCATGGAGGTGGGACAAGGTCTCTCTGGTTCTCCAGGTCCCCATGCATGTGTCCCAGGGCCTGGCTCATGAGATGAGGAACCATCCCGGTTTGTCTAGGACTGCCCTGGTTTGAACACTAAACGTCCTGTGTCCTGGAAAACCCCACTGTCCTGAATAAACGAGGATGGTTGGTCACCATAAATTATACACTCAAAGACTATCTATTGCATGACAAGCACACATTCCCCTCAAGAACATCACAGGAAAGCTAGAATGAAAAAGGCACACACACATACACACACAATTAGTAGAGGCCAACAACTAAATACAAAATTACTTAACAAGATTCTCTGCAACGTGAATCATCAGACCGTTATTTCAGAAAAGTTTCAAAAACAAAGTTAATTCCCTTTAAAAGGCAAGGTGGTGAGGACAGTCTTTTTGGAGACTAGCGCCCTTCCCTTCAATCTACAGTGTTGTTTAGTACTCCTCCAAATGATTTGAAATGTCATAAAGAAAAAAAATGCTCAAAATAAATCTGGCTACTGGCAAATTCAATTTTAAATTTGTTATTAATACAAAGAAGTTCAAATCATCTTTTTCCCTGAATGCTCCTTTATTTCAAATTTTTGTGGATGATTTATAGGACTTTAGAACTCATATTGAATGGGTCTAAGGAATGTTGTTGAGTATCCCTGCTAATATTTCATGGGATGTCTTCTAATACTACATACACATGCAAAACATTTCTGTATTTATATTATATATAAATCCTGACTTTTGAGTATTATGCAATGCAAGTAAATCTATATTTTCTTCTATAATACACATTTGCAGTTATTTTCGTTTGTTTCATGTGTTTTTACTTGCATATAACTGTACTTACTGAAATATTTACCACACAGAACCACACACAGCTTACCATATTTCCATCCATCCAACATCAATAATATTTCTCAAGATACCCTCACTCTCAATGACTCCCTGTGGTGAGAACCTGAGCCCAGGAAAGCCCACTGGCAGGTCTTCTGCACAACGGAGGCTGCCAGAACCTGTTGGTACCAGGTCCACAGGGTACTCACCTGGTCACACAGAAATCCATGGATCAGCGAGGACAGGTGGACCCTCAGCCTGGTTTCACCTCAAACTTGATCTCCACGGATGCTTCTTGTGTCTGAGGGGGGAAAAAAAAGCACAAACAAGCTTTTGAGGCCTTTTATAGGGTGTTGGATGGAAAGTTCACCCCATTCACTTTTCTTTTTCGTATTTACTGATTTAACTGTAACCGTTGGTTGTGACTGGATTTTCCCGATTCCTATCCAGCCACCTGCTGCTCCCAGAGAGGGGAGAAAGCAGCTTCGTGCTGTGTGCACTTGAGTCGCTCAACTCACTTGGCTGGACAGAGACTTTTTGGTGACTCTGGACCCTTTAAACAAGCTTGTCATTTAGGGACCCTGTAAGTGACTCGCTGACTTGTCAACAATTTCCACACTTCATTCAGGGCTCGGGAGATTTTCAGACCCTGGAGCAGGTTTCCCAACCTTGGCATCACTGACATTTGGGGCTGGATAATTCTCTGTCAGGCTGTCCTGGGCCCTGGAGGACGCTGAGCAGCATCCCTGCCCCCCCCTCTAGATGCCAGGAGCGCCCCATTTGTAACAACACAAACACCGTCTGCAGATGCGGATAAGCCCTCTGGGGACAAAATCACACGGAGGACGATGACGGGGACTCTGAAGAGGGGACGGCGGCGCCTGGAGCCAGGAGGAACAGCAGCCTCGGGCGCCCTGAGCAAACAGCCCAGGGGAAATGGGGCTCCGAGAGGACGGAGGGAAGCCGGGCCCCGGCGGGGCTGCCCCTGGCCCAGGCCCCTCCGTGGACTGTGACTGGAGCCGGGACCGCCCACCGCTCACCGCGCTCCGCCCCTTCGGGCGAACATCCACGGGAATGCGGTCCGCTCCGAGAAGACGGAACACACCTTGCAGAACGCCCGCTCCATCCACGGCACCGCACGCGCTTCCGGTTCCGGTCTCAGGCGGACGTTCGGGGAGGACGAACGTTTGGGGAATGCCGGTTGAGGCGGCGGGCGAGGCGAGGCCGCGCACCACAACCTCGGGGTAGGTGTCTAGTTTCTAGAGTGAGTGAGAAGCTGGAAAGCGGTCTGGGTCAGCTCCAGGGACAGGGACAAAATCTAGGGCGGGGCTGTGTGCGGGAACCAGTTCTAGGGGCCGGCTGTGGGCGGGGACAAGGCTGTGAGTGACAGCAGGCTGGGGAGGCGCTTCTGTGGGCGGGAACAAGGCTCCCGGAGGGGCAATGAGCCGGGACCAGGCTGTGGGCGTGGACCAGGCTGTGGGCTGAGCTAGGCCCGAACGTTGTGGGCGGAGACCAGTTCCAGGGGCGGGAAGAGGCGGGCGTGTGGCTGGAATAATTCAGGCAGACTTCACAGTGGGAGGAAATCAGCTCCAGGGGCGGGGCTGGAGGCGAGGCTTTCTGTGGACCCCTAGACTGTACAGGTAGCTGGATGTTGAACAGCTGTTCTTCATTCCTTTCCCCACCTTTACACAGCCTCATAGAATGATGTGCCCATATTTAGAATTCTAAATTTTTTGTGCGTTTGCTGTTCTCAATTTCGTTAAAAAATTGGATCATATATTCACATTTGTCTACAACTTGCTGTTCCAAGCCAGTAGATAAGGATATAACGCTATTTTAATTTTAAAAATCTGGGGGGAGGTAGGCCCACGTCGTAGGTGCACGTATACGAAAACTTCAAAGAGTGGTGCAAAGTCAATAAAATATTCTCACTCTACCACTGTCTCCCGGTACTTTTGCACAGAGATAAACATCCTTTCCTCCTCTATCCTTCCAGACATACTGCGTATATGTGGGACTGTGTATATGTTCAAGCCCAAGAGGGATGTCCCCAAGCAAAACCTGAAGCCCATGAATTGTCTCATGCATCATAAGTTAATGAGAAGAGATTTAATTTTTTGGTGGAAGGAGATGAACCAGTGATGAATCCATAGGAAGACAACAAAGAAACAAGAGAATTTTACCATTTAAAAGGTCAAAGGAAAAAGTGAGAAAGAAAATGTATTCATACTATCTGACGTAGCACATCTCTGGATAAGATTCATCTGCTATAAAATTGTAAACACTTATGTCATAAAACAGAGGACATCGAATTTTGAGTTATCCTAATTCATTAAATAGTTATATTGGGCAAGGGGAATTATGTTTTTAACATATGTAAGAACTCTTCATGCTGATTTTTTTCAGAGAAGAAAGAAACTATAAATAGTCAAAACCTGAAAAATGAAAAAGCTGTATGAGTAGATAATTTAGAAATATAGATTTTCAACCAGAAAATTAAAGAAGTTGTTTTTGGAACCAGAGTCAAGAGTGGGGAAGGTAGCTTTTCATTATCAGGTTTGAAGTATTATTGGAGAGATGTGCGTATACATACACACATATGCACACACACGGGAGCCTGAATTTGTATTCCAAAGGGATCATCTAACTCTACAAAGAATTTGTAAAAAGGATTCACTTTACAACAGTAGAATGTATTTTGAAAACTACAGACTTCAAGCATTAAAAAAGCTGTCATCATCCCGGTGGAAAAATGAATGGGGCATCACTTTCCAACCCACATGGTGATAAGCATTTTACATACATTACTCTTGACTTTTCTCACAGCAACCCATAAGGAAGATGGTATTATCTATCTCCATTTTGCAGATGAGGAAATTGGTGACAACAGATTGCTAAAATTTTCATATAAGTTCTCAATAGATATTGTTTTATGTTAAAATTGTTTATTGAATTTTCTTTTCATTAATAAAATGATATGTGTCACTCTTACAAATAAGCAAAGGCTGTGTAAAAACAATTTAGCAAAACTACAGTTTTCTTTTGATATAATTAAATATAACAATCACTTTATTATATTTCTGCTCTCTGCCTCACATCTACGAAGATATTTCCTATCCTAAAGGCTTACTAGAAAACTCTACTAAAAATCAAGAATCAGGGAATACCCATATTATGCAAGGTTCCTGAATACATGCAAAAAAAGCCATTATAACAAATTTTTGTACAAAAATCTTAGATCATTCATGAACTGATAACAACACAAATCATGATTAGGCAAGGTATTTCTGTAGAATGACAAATATTTAAACTTTAGACATTTAGAAAGGTAGTTCATTACAGTAACTAATGTGTATAAGAAGAATTTTTTCAAACTCACTGAGTGCCAGGAAATTATTTGACAAAATGCACTGCAATATTATTCACAATAGCCAAGAGATGGAAACTACCTAATTGTGCATCCGTGGGTGAAAGGATGAAGAAAATCTAGGGCATCTATACAATGAAATATTATTCAGCCTTAAAAAGGAAGGAAATCCTGTATTCAGAATTGCTTGCCTGGATCATTTCAGTAGCCATGTGCTTTCTTCCTTAGTACCCTCTGATCCATTCGCCAACCAGGAACCAGGGTGATCCTTTTACAATGTAAGCGCCACAACCTCTAATGGATCCCTAAAACAGATTTTGGAGGTGGACTGCCTGGGTACCGGTTGTGTGACCTTGGTCAATTATATAACCTCTAATATTCCTCATCCATACAATAGAGGTTAATAGTATTGTCTCCATGGCATTGTTGTGAGGATTAAATGAGTGAATACATGTCAGATGCCTAGCATGTGCCTGGCATATGGTAAGGCATCATGAAAAATTTAACTGTAATTATAACCAAATTAAATATTGTGATGGCCTATTAATTAAGTTAAACCATATGAAATTTCTAATATTCAACCATTTTGACCCATTATTATTTTTGAATAAATGATAAAACTCAGTCAAGGCAGGTTGCATAGAGTCAAAAAGGATTGGATAAATGAAAATATTTTTAGAAAAAATAAGCTGAAATAGATTGCTTTGTAATTTACAAAGCAGTTTCTCATACTTTGTTTCATTTAATCTCTATAGAATGCTTTTCAGGGTATTATTACCACTGTCTCTGAAGGAGTAACTGACTTTCCCCAAATCACACCACATTAAATAACACAATTAGAGTGGAAACATCATTTCAAGTATAAATCCCATATGATATTTTATTTCCCCTTCATAATAACATCTGTCCTCTCAGGAAAGTGAGGAAATAATGCTGATTCATAGGAACTTAGTCTTAAAGAGACATACTCTCAGATGATAAACACTATGTCTTTGAAACAAGGGTGTTGAGAGAAGAAACTTGGGACCAATGCTTTCTGGGTTTTCAAGTCCATGATTAGACTTCTGGTAAACAGCCAAAGAAGGGAAAGGGTGAAAAATAGTCCAGAATGAAAAAAGTTTGACGTATATGTAACTTTATTGATCACCTCAAGATTCTCTTTTTGTTTATGGTCTGTGTCACCCTACTAGAATATAAATGCTCTCAGGGTAGATGACTGCTATCGTGCAGCAAGTGGTAGGCGCTGAGTAAATATTTATTAAAGGAATGAAAGTGGCCTTGAATACATCTGCTCTTTACTCACCAGAGAACAGCCCCATAGCAGGCAAATGGCATCATTAACAAAATTTTAAAAATCATATCCTTATTAGCTCATAACCATGGATACAAGGCTCCCATTTATTTCATACTTTCTAAGTACTTCAGCATTCTGTTTTATTAGGGAGTGTTTCCACAGCCTTGCTGTAAAATAAAGCAAGACTTTTTGGCCCATTGATTGCTGTTTCCAGCAGAGCCCATCTCTATACTTACCTCTAAACAATTAACTATAGATTTGTTATCCCAATGAACAGCGATTTGTTATGGAACCTGTTTTATCAGTGTCATGCGAAGGTAGACATTTGACATGTCTTTAAGGGGTGATATGGATAATAATGTTGATGCAGAAGAAAACTAAAAATTCTCTCTGGTCTTTGTCAAGTGCATCTGGGTGAAGGGTATCTTGTTGTCACTGGATTTGAGAACTCAAAAAGACTCGCCCAACTCTTCATGTTACAGGTGAAGAAAATGAGGTCTAAAGAGGTTGAGAGATTTGACCAAGACTAATTCCTGGGACTAGAGAAAGATCTTCTGATTCTCAGCTGGCCACATTGTCATAAGATCTCCAGCTCCAAACAGCCAAGAGACGCAAGTCTGTTGATTTCCAGGCAGAAATGATTCCCCTTCACGTTTTTACTTTTTCTCCCTTAGATGCCTGCTCTGCCCTGACAAGGAATTTATCTGATGTTTACGCTACACTTAAGAAGAGGAAAATGCTCCTGGCAAACACTACTGTGATTCAGTGTGGCATTGGAGAGCCCAGTCATGAAAAAACGAGAATCAACAGAATAAGAGGTAAATAAAATTAGAGAAGAAGAGAAAATCTATTATTTTAGTGGGACATAACTTATAAAGTTTAGAACTGGTAAATAAATGCAGTAATGTGTAAGGAAGCTAGATTTCTATATGAAACATCAAAAATACTGTTACATGAGCAAGAATTAGTTTAAACATGTAAATAATTATTCCATTCATAAGAGCAATGAATTATTTAAGATGAGTAGTGAAAATAATTGGAACTACACATTAGTTATATGAAGAAGATTATAAAAAGATACAAAGCGTGTAAAAGCTCTGATTAAATGGAGAGATATACTATACTTGTGATTGAAAACAGTGTTTCAAAGATATAAGTTTAATGTTCCCAAACATTATTCAGATTCCATATGCTTCAAATCAACTTTTAAAATGATGTAGTGTTTGTTTTATAGACTAAAAGATATCCATTTGTAAAATAAAACACTGGACCATCAACTAACATTATTCACAAGTAAATCATTCCAAATGGATTATAAGGGCTAAAATTAAAAGTAAAAATCCCCTGCGTATAACAGTAGTGGATGACAATATAGAAGAATATCCATAATCTTAAAATTAGTGAAGATATTCTTAATATATATGCTTAAAGATGTCTGGTTGAAAAGAGGAAGGAGAAAAAGTAAAATGGAACGTGATATTGTCTCTGATTTTCTTTCAGAGACTTAATCTAGAGAAGAATATTCCAGTCTACGATATTGGATAAAGAAATAGAAATCTGTGATAATTACACAAATAATGAGATGACATATATAAATGGTAGCATAATGTATCAGTTAGCTTTTGCTGTATAACAAACCATCCTAAAATTTGGTGGCTTCAAATAAGAATAGTTTACTTTTTCTCAAGATTCTGTGGGTTAACTGGGCAGTTATTTTGATCTAGACCTATTGGTTGCTCAGCTAGGATTGGCTGGTCTAGGACGGCCTTACTCACATATCTGATTGTTGACTTGAAGTCACCTGGAGTGATGGAGATGTGCAGTCTATCTAGACTCATTCACATATTGATGGCCTCAGGCTTCCCAAGGGCAGCCAGAGAAGGACAAGTACCAACAATGAGCAAGTGTTTTTCAAGCCTTTGCTTATGTCATTTGTTAATGTCCCATTGGCCAAAGCAAGTTACAAGGCCAAGTTTACCCAGAGTCAACGTGGGATGGTACAACCAAAGAGACAGTGGGAGAGGACTAATGTGTGGCCATTTTTGCAATCTTTAACACATAAGTTTAGAGGAGAATTAGTATGAATGTTTTTGTATTTGTTCATTTGAATGCCCGAGGAAAATTGCACAAAGCCAAAAGAAACATAAAGCAAAAAATTAAGTGGAGATGTAAGGTAAGTTTAGTTGGTACTTAAAGTGGGTCTGCACAAATGTGGTAGTTTATTTTTCAAGTGTAGGCAAGTTCTTGTGACCTATGAAAATAACTTACATTTCGATTATTTTCTCGCTGAATGTGTTTTATTCATTAACACATTTGATGTGTTTCTCTCTGGCCTTAGGAAAATAACGTAGCACTTGGGAGCAAAGATGCAGCCTAATAGCCCCACACTGGAGGCCAAGATAGAGCAGACATCCATGGCCACCATGACCTTGCCCTTGGTGCTGTGGTAGATGGGGAGGAAGGTGACCCAGACACTGCAGAACACCAGCATGCTGAACGTCAGGAACTTGGCTTCATTAAAGGTGTCAGGCAGGTTCCGTGCCAGGAAAGCCACAATGAAGCTGCCCAGGGCCAAGGAGCCCAGGTATCCCAGGACACAGTAGAAAGCAGTGACCGAGCCCTTGTTGCACACGATGAAGATGTGGCCGTGTTGAGAGTGTGCATCTGTGTCAATGAAGGGAGGAGAGGTTCCCAGCCAGATTCCACAGAGACTCAGCTGGATAAAGGAGCAGATGGGAAAGATGAAGTTAGGTTCCTCTGACACCAACCACTGCCTCATCCTTCTCCTTGGTGCAGTGACCTTGAAGGACACAGCCACAGTCATAGTTTTGGCCAAGACACTGAAAACTGCCACAGTAAATACAACTCCAAATGTGATTTGTTGAAGACTGCAGGTGGCTGTGTTGGGACGACCAATGAAGAGTAAGGAGCAGAGGAAGCAGAGGGTGAGGGAGATGAGCAAGATGTAGCTGAGAGTCTGATTATTGGCCTTGACTATGGGAGTGTCTTGGTGCTTCACAAAGACCCCCAGCACCACAGCTGTGAGGAGAGAAAAGCACAGAGCTGTGCACCAGGGCCATCCCTAAGGAGTCCTCCTAAGCCAGAAAAGTCACAGCTTTTTTTGAGGCAGCAATCTCACCCTCTGTTGGCATACTGATGATCTGGACACTTCACACACTGATCCATGTCTGGGGAGAGATGCAAAGTGTCCTCAGCCCAGGTTCAGTCATTCTCTCTCATTCGCATGCCCCCAAAGAAGGCATGGGGTAAGCTTAGCCAATTGTCTTCCTTTGTTGCTCCAGGCACCAAATAACAGAATGCTCTGCAGAGAACCATTCCCAGTTAATACTGCCCATCTTATTTATGGTTAAGTAAAGCTATTATCCATCTCAGTATTTATCTTGCATATTCATGAAAGCACATTTTTCTCAGCAGAAAACCAAACGTCCTCCCTGTCTCTCTGAGCTATACCCCTGTAAACTATGGCCTAGATTTACTCATTCAATGAGCAAGCAGTTATTGGAAAACCTCCATGAGGCAGATAATATGCTACATACTAGGGAAACAGAGATGACCAAGTCATAGACCTCACTCCTCGGGAGTTTCAAAATGAGACCATTTCTACCATCTAAAATGATCTACAAAACATTTCATCTTAATTTCACTTCCACCACTTCTGTTAAGATTTTAGTCACTTCTCTCCTACGTTATCATAAGATCCTTTTACTCTGGTTCCCTGCCCTTGTCCTGCATCACAAGTGATACGTCTACATGTAAGTGGGATCATGTTTATCCTCCATTAAAAAATCCGACAAAATCGTAGGAAGACCAAAAAGACTGTATAACCTTGGTCATGCCTACCTCTACTACCTCTGCTCTGATTTTTAAGATTCCCAAATCTTCATGTGGTTCTGAAAGTGTTCTGTGCCCACTCATCCCTGCAGGTATGAATACATGCTTTTTCCTTCTACAGGGGCATTGCTCCTTCCTCTTTACGTCCTCTTAAATTCTCTCACTTTTCACGTTTAGAAGTACAATCTGCCTGATAACGTTTTCTGTGGATGGTGTGAGTTAGGGTTGGTGAGTCATTGCCTTCTCCATGAAGACAGCCAATTTACCCAACATGGTTTATTGAAAAGGCTTTCATTTTCCCACTCCTCTTCAGTGTTTCCTTGTAAATCAGACGTCTATACGTGAGTCCCTATATGAGCAGCTTTTATCTGAACTCACCATTTGGTTCCGTTGATTTTCTTGTTTATCCTCTTGATGAACCTCCTCTATTGTGATGCTATAATACTTGATGTCAGGTAGAGTAAGTCCTCCCACTCTATTCATTGTTTGCAAGATTTTCTTAGCTAAGTTTTTCCTTTATCATTTCCATAAGAATTGTATCAATTGTAATTTCCACAGAACAGGTCAGCATTTTAGCTGCAATTTTGTGGAAGCTGTAGATTAATTTGGAGAGTTTTGATATCTGTAGAATTTTGAGTCTGTTCAGTCACGAATTTGATTTATCCCTCCAGTTCTTTCAGTTTTCCTCCATTTATCTAAATGCTGTTCTATAAATTAATGGACAGAAATCTTTTGAAAGTCTCATTAAAGTTATTTCTAGGTACTTCATACTTTAAGATGTTGTAAATGTCATTTTTTTAAATTTAAATTTTGAATGCTTATGACGGGTAGATGGAAGCAAAACTTTCTATATTAACCTTGTATTCAGCCACCAATAAACTCAGTTAATACCTTAATTTATATGGATTTTACATTTATACCATAATATCATCTGAAGATAACATCAATTTTACTTCTTCCTTTGAAGTAAATTATTCCTTTTATTTCTTTTCCTGCCAATATTTTATCAAGCAAGACCTCCAGCATAACGGCTTATAGAGGCAGTGATGTTGAACATTCTTCTCTTATCCTTGCTTTCATCAGTGTAAGATAAAGTTCCATTCTGTGAATACTGTGTATGGGAGTAAGAGAGTTTCGTTCTGTTCCTGATTTGGTAAGTGTTTTTTCTGTTGTTGTTGTTTGTTTTAAAATATGAATAGGTGTTTAATTTTACTAGTTTTTCTTACAGTTATTGAGATTATTATTTCTCTTTTTTCAGAGATTAGTGTACTGAATTACATTGCATGAACCTAACTTGGTCATGATATGTTCTTCTTATAAAATATAGCTAGATTTGGAACCTTGATTTGATTTGATTTTTTTTTTTTTAGGATAAATGAATTTAACCCAACAAAGAATGTGGCCTGTAATTTCCTTTCCTGCAATGATTTTGTTAGATTTTGGTACCAATGTTAATCTAGTCTCTCAAAGTGAGTCAAAAAGTTTTCAGTTTTTCCTATTCTCTGGAAGAGTTTGAGTAGATGTATATTATTTTTTTCTTGAATATTTTGGCAGATTCATCAGCTTTGTACCAAATAAATAGCTTACAATAAAATTTTGTAGAAATGTTTTAAAGGATGGTCTCAATTTCTGTAATAGGTCTGGCAATATTCAGATTTTTCATTTTTTCTTGAGGCAGTTTGGTAACTTTTATTTGCCAGAAATTCGTGAATTTCCTCTAAATTTTCATTGTATCAACATGATGTTATTTATGTTTTCTTCATGTTAAATATTTTCCATGTGATCTGCACAGATTACTCCCTTTTCAACCTTGGTATTATTTTGTTGCAATTTTTCTTTTTTTGAACACTAGTACTAGGATTTTATTGAGCATATTTGTCATTTATTAGAATCTAATTAGTTTTATTTATCCTTTTGATGTTTGTCTTTTATTTTGTTAACACTTCCTCTAATATTTATCACTTTGTGTTTTCTCTTTTGCTTGTGTTTACATTTCTGCTCTTTTTCTAGTTTGTGATGAATGCTTAGAACTTAGAAATTCAACCTTTCTTTATTTAAATATACACAATAATATATAAATATATATAATCTAGGATTATACATTTCTCTTTAAGGATAGATTTAACTCCACCCCATAAGATTTGATGAATAATATTTTTAATTGGAAATACATTCTAATTTCCATCATAGTTTACTCATTAATCATCGGTTGTTTACAAGTGTATTTATTAATATCCAAGCATGTAGGAATTGAAGCTAGTGGACGTAGTGTTCTTTAGATGTGCATATGGAACATATACCCAAACTCACCACATGCCAAATGTGCACGTGGAAGCTTTATCCAAATTGACGATATGCCAGACTATGTCATCAATCTCAGTACATTTCAAATAAATTGAAATTATACAAAAGATGTTGTGAAATTAAGCTTCATATCAATCACAAAAATAAAATTAGATAATGCCACCATTGAGGTTATTTCAACATTGCACCGTTTAATATCATAAATCTGAGTAATTCCAAAATGTTAATTATTGTATGAAAAATCTTCAGTGTTGGTTTTCTGTCCCTCTTCTATTTCATGACCCAACTCCCAAACCCACATTGTCTGTGTTCTAGTCATGTTGAACCTTTTCTCAGCTCCCTAGAATATTAAATGCAGGGCTAATTTGCCAGTTTCTGCCATTTCTAAGAATTCCACCAAGAATTTAATCTGCTTACATTAGTCTGATATAATACTAATGCTACTGCCTCTATGAAAAAGTCCATGACACTTCCCTCCCCACAAACATATATGCTATCACTTATTTCATCCCATGGGTCTCTGCATACCTATATTGCAGCCCTATGTCACCACCTTGAATTTGCATCACTGCATATTGTCTCCCCTACTCACCTGTGAACTCGAGGAGATCAGAAACCAAGCAGTTCCATAAGCTCATTGTACACCATAGAAATACTTACTTCTTAAATCAAACACAACCTTCTGAGCTCCTGTTCTGTGCCAAGAACAGCACCAGACACTGGAAAAATAAGGATTTCTTCAATGTGATCTAAATGTAGCTTTAAAGATGATGAAAAGTAAGGACTTACAATACCATGTTTTAGATTCCATGAGAGAGATTTAAGTTAGTTACTGTGGAGTGGTCATAAAGGGTTTCCTTGAGATCATAATGCCTGCAATGATGCTAAAATGAGACAAGTAAGCTAGTTCAAGGTAGAGAGAGAGGGTATCATTTTGGGAGGAAATATTATTGGCTATAAAAGTTAAATTACTAAATGGAGGAAGGCAACATTTTGACCCTGCAGTCCTCATCAGAGTTTTTCCATTTCTTTGGGAGAACGGTGCATACAAAAGAGAGGTGGAGAGCCAACCCTGATAGCCTAGTGGTGAAAGTTCAGTGCTCACCACTTCGGTGGCCCATGTTGGTTTCCTGGTCATGGATCCACACCATCTCTCTGTGAATTGCCATGCTGTGGTGGTGGCTCACATAGAAGAACCAGAGTGATTTACAACTAGGATATAAAACTATGTACTACAGTTTTGGGGACAATAATAAAAGAGCAAGATTGGCAACAGATATTAGATAGCTCAGGACAAATATTTCCCTTCAAAAAAAAAATAGAAGTGGAGAATGTCGCTGCAAGGCATATACTCACCTATTTCATTGGAAATCACATTCTCTGGGCTGGGAATGCAAGCAAAACAACAGGCAGCCTTGCTCTCTTGAGGGCTCTTCCTGAATCCCGGACTGCAACTCTCACTGCATACAGAATGTGGAGTCTGGAGAAAATCAGATAACACTTGGTAACAGCTGTGACTTTTACCTAATTTTCAAGTAGCTAGAGTGTTTAGAGTATTGGGCCTTAACAAACTTAATCTTGAAATATCTAAATCCAATTCATTGGTTAGACGCCATGCTTATTGTATGATATAAAACACTGGTACACCTCAGAAATACTGTGGGTTTGTTTCCAGAGCACCGCAATAAATCAAATATTGCAATAAAGTGAGTCACACCAATTTTTTGATTTCCTAGTGTATAAAGAAGTTATGTTTACACTATACTGTAGTGTACTAAGTGTGCAATAACATTATCTCTAAAAATCATGTACATAACTTAATTTTTTTTAAAAAATTATTCCTGAAAATTACTAACCACCTTCTGAACCTTCAGCAACTTGCAATCTTTTGCTTATGAAGGTCTTGCTTCCATCTTGGATTGGTGGTAAATGAAAAAATTACTTCAGTTGGAAGTGAATTGTTAAATTCCCATATGTGGCCCTTTATGAAGCTCTGAGGGGGCACAAAACCCAACAAGATTTTGGTTATTCATGTGTAGTGTAAGTAATTGTGATTGGGTTCAACCCACCTCAGTAATTCCCGTGTCCCACTCAATCACCTCCTCAGATAAAGACAATTCTTGACCACGTGGAGCATGTTGGGAATATTCTCCTACTTTCACCTTAAGTCCAAGACCTTCGGGAAAATTCCAAAAGTTGAGAATGGTTTACTCTGAATCTGATTTTCCTTCATCAGCCAAATTCACTGAGTCACCAGCAGGATTGTTAAATTCTATGTTCCTCAGAAAAGGGTGCAGCTAAAAGAGACACATCATCCTGTGGTGAAGTGGGCCCGGGTGTTAAAGAGAAAAACCCTGAATTGGGGACAGCCTTTCATTGTCTGTAATCTTTGCTTCATAGTGTACCTTTATTACAAGTATCCAATGAAGTAAAGCAAATGAAATCATATGGAGAACTAAAATATCATAATGTTTCTAAAATATCAGTTAGTTTCGAGAGAAAATGACTAAAGACAAGAATATCAAGATGATCAGTGGTGATAGGATTCAGACAAATCTCGAGTACAAGTTACAATCTAGCCACCCTCATGCACTCTCTGAATTTTCCCAGACCATCAATCTGCAAAATGATGTTAGCAATACCTAAAGTTGTTACAGAATTAAATGAGATCATTTATGTAAAGTATTCACTATGATGTTCAGCACCAGATAGG
Organism: Diceros bicornis minor; assembly: GCF_020826845.1. Classification (NCBI taxonomy): domain Eukaryota; kingdom Metazoa; phylum Chordata; class Mammalia; order Perissodactyla; family Rhinocerotidae; genus Diceros; species Diceros bicornis. The sequence goes on along the minus strand of NW_026691406.1, from coordinate 21,814 downwards.
CACATAAAGGACAAGTTCTCTTCTTGTCATTGAGGAGCTTCATGGGAGAAGACAGGATATTCCCTATTGAAACGTTAGGCAGGCAGGATGTTGGGATCCTTTGTAACACAAAGCATTGATATTGACTCATAGCTCACTTCCTCGTTGCCACTAGAACCTTCTTGTAGATGACTTACTACTCAGGACTAGATATACCTCCTAGAGAGTGAAACAAGTATAGAAACTCTTGTGCTTTTCTTGGAGAAAGAGTCCTAACTGCTTGGTTTGAGCACCTGTGGAACCATAAGAAAGTCACTTTTGCGAGTATACATTCTGTTAAGTCGAAGAGACTTTACCTGCCAGGGACAAAACACCAGACCTTCCCACTTCGCATTGGCTGCATTTCTGCATGTTGAAGAAGCAGCTTGTGAAGGTTCCAGGCCACAGCATACACAACATTTTACATACTGTAACTCCATTCAGTCGTGCTTGTGTCAAACATCTGCCAAGGCAGCCATCCTAAGGAGGCATTAGGTGGACAATTCTCCAGTGTTTTACAGTAAGACTCAGAAATCGTGCAAGGAATAAAGGGAAACCACAACATAGTGAGGTAAATGTCTTCTGGATATTTGGAAGGGTTAACTATCTGGATAAAATTTTCAAAGCCAGGGACCTCACTATGGTGGTGTGAAAAAATGAGAGTCCCATGGAATGAGTCAAGGATGAAATCTCTCTCACTGTGGATAAAATCCCACTCTGATGTCGTGACCCAGACTTTCCATATCACTAAATACTCCCAAGTAGAAAAGCTCAAGCTTATGAGAGAGTTGGCATCACCAGAAATGATAACCACATTCCCTTCTGTTTCCTCTACTTGCAAATCATATGGCCATGTCCTTGAGTAATATGACCTTTCAGTCACAGGAATCTTTTCCACAAAGGCTGCACAGATTCCATTCCTGTCCATCTCTCCTCTCAAGTCTGAGAGAAACACAACACCTTTCTTGTCTTCTGAGATGACCAGCCCCACCCAGCTCCAACTCAAATGAAGCAGCAAAGAGTCCATGCCAATGGCTAGAGATGTGTCCCTGGGGGCCATCTAATAGAGAGATGGAAACTGCTTATCATCATTCAGGGTAAGATCAAAAGGACCATAGGTAAGCTAAAAGGAAAAGACAACTGGAAGTAATATTAGGAAGGGGATTGGCAAAAATCACACTCTCAGTCCTGAAGGCTGTTCAGCAACACCTGGAGTGGTAGAAGAGGACAATTGCTCATTTCATTTTCTAATCATTTTGCACTCCCTGAAAGCTTTCTATAAAATAAGATCAGCCAGAGTTTCAGGAAACTGCTTTGTCTCCTTCCCCCTCAAACTTCTCTCTACTCCAAAGAAAGGAACTGTCATTCTCCATCGAGGTCCTGTACACGGATCCTTTGAGATCATATCCTTTGAGAGATGCACAAACCCAGTCTCCTCCTCTCTTCCTTTTTAGGCCCCTGAGAATGGCACCAAAGGAGACGTGGTTTCATCTCTCCCCATCCCATGCAGTCTTACCTGTGGAAATTTGTACAGTTCTAGCAGTGTTCCAATCTGGGCAGAAATTGCCCAGGTGGTTCCTGTAAGGACCGCTAGAGACTTACTCTCTCTCCTGCAGTCGTAATTAGGGATGTCCTTGCCCAACCCTGAGAGCCAAATCAGGGAACTCTCCAATGTCCTCCTTTCACTGGGTAGGGCATTATAGAGATCAAATCCCAGAGACATGTTGGGCAATATATGAGGGTCCCTGTTGATTTCCTCAATGGCAAAAACCAAGGACAGAACATACTAGTAGTTCTTGTACTGAAACCTGCATAGAGGGATAACGATCCTTAGGGAAAATACTCAAAATGATTTCCTTCAAATGCAATACAATGACTTTATTAAAATGAATTTGCTATTGACTCGAATGTCTGTGGCAACAGATGACACTCTTGAAGCCTTAGAATTTATAACTAAAGAAAATAACATGACTCCAGCTGTGGAACGTCCTTACTGAATTCCACACTCATGAAAGAAACCGGTTAAATACACAGAAGAAAGTACAATGAATGGAAAAACAGATCACATTCAGAGTAGACTTGTAAATGGCTCTTTGGTTCAGGATCCAAAATGCTTGTTTATATGAGCACACCATTAAATCCTTCCTAGAAGAGCAACAATATTAGCATGAGATTGGAGAAAGCCCTGGGGAGGAAGAATAATTGCAACTGGAAGATACGTGACAAGCATAGACGCATGACATGTGCACGTTGAGAATGGTGCAACAGAAGGCTGTCAATCAAATTGCCTAAACCTCTGTCCCCTCAAACCTGTGCGTCTGCCACCATCAAAACCAGGAAACTAAGGTGAACTTCAGAGATCCAATGAAGGAGGAATCATCAACAGGCAGGAACAATTGAAAGAATCAAGAAGGACTGAAGGGACTAGAAACACTTAGGAATCTAAGAGAGAGAGCATTGTAAAGTTTAAAAAGCTTCTCATCCATTTCTTATTTTAAAAATATAAAATTAAAATTAATCATTAACATCTTTAACGGTACCTATTCCTGATAGCCCATATTGTCTTCATCTTTCCTACAGACTTTCTGCACACAAATAACACCTAAGCCAAAGAAAATTCTCTGCATTTCTATTGCCTGGGATTTGTAATAGCATCAAGAATAAAATAGAGCAGTCTCTTATACTTATTTCAAGTGTTCTATTATTTGAGGATTGATTAGTACCCTAGTTCATGCTCACTGCTTATTAATGTTCCCCATGTCCCTGTGAAGAATAGGTGTTCTTCACTTGTTGGGTATAGGGTTCGATGTGTATCCATTAAATCAAACTTGCTAATTTGTTTTTCAAATACTCTATTATTAGATATATGTTATTCTTTGTCTCAGAGGAAAGTTGAAATTCTTCACTATGATGATATATTATGTCTACCTCTCCTCTTCCTCTGCCTCCTTCTCTTGTACTTCCTCCTCCTCCGACTTTTTCTTCTTGTCTTCTCCTTCTTCTCCTTCTCCTCCACTTCCTTCTCCTCCTTCCTTTCCTAGTTGAGGCTATATTATCTTCACAGGACATCGTGTGTAGTATAACAACTATATCTTCATGATAAGTTGAACTTATATACCATTGGGGATTAACCACTTAATTCCTAATGATGCTTTGTTCCGCATCTGTTTTATCTCATATTATTATAGCTACCCTGGGTTGATTTTTGATTGATTTTGTCCTAGCATATCTTTATATCTTCTATTCTGTTTTGAATTTCTAGTTTTCCATGTTTTTTAGTTTTCACAAGTCTTGTAAACAAGATATAGCTAAATTTATCATTGTCGCATCAAATTTAACAATCTGTATTTAACTGGAGAATTTATTGCATTTACATTTGTTTTATTTATATCCTTCTTTTGCTCCCACTATCTATATGTTTTCCTTCTATTTTTTCCACAAGTTTTATTATGTTATTTCCCTTTAAAATTTATTGATTTATACTTGTTTTCCATATTCTATTGTATCTCCTCTATTTGGGTGAGAGTTATAGTCTCTACTTCTATTTTACCACCAGCCCACATTGCCTGAAGTGGATATAGTTTCTCATCTCCTGAGAAATTTATAGACCCTTTAACTTTCAGTTTTACCCTCATGACTCACTTGTTTTTGTTGTACAGTACTTTATTTCTCCTTTTTCTTTACTCTCTCTCATCATCTCCATATCTAAATTATCTTTCATGTTTTTTAGTTCCTTGTCTTTCTATGCTGCATTCTATTTCCTTCAGAATTCAAAATTGGTTTTCTATTCTCTCTTCTGTTGTAGAACCCATCTATGAAGTTTTAAAACTCAACAGTTATGTATTTTTCATCTCTTAAAGTTCTATAAGGCCCTTTGCCAAATATGTCATATCATTTCTAGAGTCTCCTGCTTGATTTTGTTATTCCATTTTTTGTCGTTCCATTTTTTATACACAGTTATTTTATATCTTGAAGTTGGTAAGTCTAATAGTGAAGGTTTTGGTGTTTAAATCTATTGTTTTATTTTTAATTTTCTTATGTCTTATGACTCTTATCGACAATGGCATGTATTCCTTATTTGTTTGGAGAACTTTGATTATGAGCTCATATTTGTCTGATTTTAATGTGTACAGAATGTAAGGCTTTAGTTTAGATTCTTTCCTCCAGAGAAGAATGTCACTGGTTTCTGCTCACAGTCATGTGGGATGACACCAAGCTAAGTGCCTTTTTTGTGTGACTCACAACTAATCTGTGAGTCCCAGATTCATTCCCTCAAATCACTGGTGACTCAAAGACAAATCCTTTCATGAGAGGATCATACTGGCCTTTGACCACTGGGTGAATCCAAATTTGTCTAGTGCTTACAATTTCCTTCTTCTGTCCTTTGAGACTTGGCTTACATCTTGTGAACTCAAGAATGCAATAACATTATATTTTATGGAAGATAGCGTTATGTGGAGGGAAACTCCTTTGAGGTATCTAGTCCTCCATACTCCTAGTATTTCATTCTTTTGGATACTTCTTTGCATTTCTTTCTTTTAATAAAAATTCTTTCTTTAACTTGAAAAGAAAATAAATTTTAAAATCAAATGTGTGAGCTTGGGAGTATAGAAATAATTTACACGCTATTCAACAAAATAAGTTTAAGATATAGATAATTTTCCAGTAATGTATGTATGGATTAGGTACATTTAAGTGAAACTAAGAACCTCTATTTAGAACATATTTAATCAAGTTTTAGGAGAAGAATCATTGAGATGCACACTCCAGGAACATTCTGTTTCTGTGAGGTGCACACATACTACACATATACCTGATCGTCATGTGACAAGCCATGATATGGCCAACTTTAGTTCAACTTAGTTCAGGTGTGATGTGATCAATTAAACTTGAAGAAGGGAGAGTGTCCAGAATGTCCAGAAGCCCCATGTGTTTCCAATGTTAGAGCATTAAATACTGAGAACAAGGAAGAATGGTGCAGGTGTTGTATAAATAAATTACAATGTCTAAAGAACAGAGAACAGCATCCACATTAAACGTATTGCTGATTGTGCCACATTTCTGAAAATAAAGCACACCTTTCAGAGGAAAAATGAAGAACGTTTTTGTGTCAGTTAGGGCCTCAAAATGCTGAGGTGGAGTTAGGAGTACAAGAAGATTATTGTGGCATAACACCTGTGAAGAATCAAAGGCTTGGGTAGGAACAGCCCGCACACTCAGATACGGATTTTACTCCCTCTGAAATGAAAAAAAATAAGGAATGTTAGGCAGAGGAGCTTTGAATCACAATGTGGAGATGCTAGTCTCCACCCGAGACCTACTGAATCAGAATGTTTGGGGTGGGGTACAGCAAACCTTCTGTGTTTTAACAAGCCTTCCAGATAATTCAGATCCATAATCAAGTTTGAGGTTGACGAGTTTCAAAAAAAAACACAGTACCAAAGAAGTGAACACTGAAAAATTAAAACAATTGTCTCAGTACTTTGTGTTAATGTGATTTTTAAAAAATGCAAAACACAAACTACTTTAAAGAATGTGCATAAAATTAAAACCATCCTGAACCAAGAGCTTAATCTATACCTAGAGACACTGGATTTGGAGAAAAAGAAAAGAAGTAGAATACTAATTAATTTTTCACCTAACATTGAGGAGGCAGTGAGGCAAGACTTCAGATTCTGGGTTCTTCTTATTTCTCAAATTAAAAATATTGTAAAATAGGGGCCAGCCTGGTGGCATAGTGGTTAAGTTTGCACGCTCTGCTTTGGTGGTCTAGGGTGCGTGGGTTCGGATCCCGGGTGCGGACCTCTGCACCACTCATCAAGCCATGCTGTGGTGGTGTCGCATATAAAGTAGAGGAAGATGGTCATGGATGTTAGCCCAGGGCCAGTTTTCCTCAGCAGAAAAAATAATTCTAAAATAGAATGTGAAAAAGATGTATATATCCAACATGGTGAAGAAAAGTTTAATAAGGAAAATTACTTTAAATGGTGCAAAACAAGGAAAAAAGAAAAAAAGCAAAGTACAAAATTTAAAAATAAAACCACAGAGATAATGCTACATATAGCAGTTATACTATACTGAAGTTACTTAAATCACTTTTTCAATATTGAATGTTACTCTACATTCCACAAAGACATAGGAAACTAACATTGAACATAGATGCTGAAAGAAAGGGGATTGTCAGTGATATTCCATACACGTGCTCACAAAAGTAAAGCCACAACTAATATGAAACTTTTATATATGAATGTGTATAATGGTACACATATCTGAAGGCAAAATATTTAGGGGCTAAAAGGTGGTTAGCAGTCAAAATGTATATGTTCAATTATAGTATCATATATTTAAAAAAGGATTTAATAATAGGAAGTAAAGTGAACCTAACTACAACCAAAGTAAGAGTATTCAATTAACTTCTCAGTATTTGTCCAAAAAAGTCAATATAGGAATCATATATATTGTTAATCTTGATTTATCATTAAATATGTTTGGAGCATACACACACACGTGCCTGCATATAAATATCAAACATCCTACTTCAAAACAAAGAAAGCATATTAATATAAAATTAGGTCTATCCTTGTCCAGCAAGCAATTTCGACATAGCAATCAATTCCTGAAGCCGCCAGAAGAGAGATACATGGCCAACCATAGATATTCTGACTCAGTAGCTCATCAGAGGAACGGGCAGAATTGAAATCCAGTTCCTTAACCAACTTGCACGCAAAAATGCTCATTAACTGCCAACATATCTTAAACAAATCAGACAATTTATAAGCCAATAAACACTCTCATGCATAACCGTTTGGTCAAACAGGAAATCAAACCAATGATTAGAAAGGAGTGGTGATGGTTTGTAATTGGTATTTGAGTGGTGAACACGATGTAATCTATGCAGAAATAGAAGCATAATGATATAAACCTAAAATTTATACAGTGTTATAAACCAATGTTACTGCAATAAACAAAAATTAAAAATAAATAAATAAATAAATGAAGGAGTAGCAAGGAGCCCTGGAGAGAGAGGAGAGAGAAAGGAAGAAGAAAAGAAAACTGTCTGTTCTGAGAGAAAATATCTCAGCAAGGGAGGGGGAGAGGGGAATCACCTCCCCCAAACCTGGAGGAGGAGAGAGAGGGGGAGGAAAGGGGGAGAGAGAATCCCCCTCTGACCGTTCCCTGCAGGATCTTAGGGCTGGCCAAATCCTTAACAAGACAGGTTGGCTGGAGAAAATCAGACCCAGCTGAAGAACATGTGTCCATGGGAGAAACCTGGGAAACTGAGTTTCTCCACACAGGGCAGAGATTCTCATCTTGCATCCTCTCCTGAGCTAATGACAAAGGTGTATGTCTTGGGTGGGCCTGGGGGATGGGAGAGGGGGAGAAGGCCATTGTCATGCAGAGGGACATGGAAAGGCTTATCTGAACCCTTTCCCCTGCACTGGGGTCAGGTCCAGAAGGGCCAGCACGGAGGTGACCAGGAACAGGCCTGTCTGTGGTGTGGCTGGCCCCGGGGCAGGCATGGGGGTGGTGGGTGGAAGTGGGATGGCGTGTGAGTTGGCACCAGCCAGCGGTGGAGGCAGCGACTCAGAGGTCAGGGGTCTCTCTCTCTCTCCCTCTCTCTCTCTCTCCCCGCCTCGGGGACCTGAGGAGAGTAAGGTGCTGCGCCCTGCCCACCTCGCCTACCTCTCCCATGGGCCCTTCTTTCTCTGACCGCTCCAGGAGCCCTGCGGGCTTGGGTTCAACCCTCCACACCCCCGTACAGGCCAAGGGCGTGTGCGCGATCGGCGGGGCCTAGGGCTGGCCTCGGGGGTCCGCAGTGAAGGCCCCGCCCACCCGCCAGGCTCTGACCGGCTGGCGCCACCCAGCTGCAGCGGTTTCATCGCCGCCCTTCTGGACTTGGCTTCAGCTGCTGTCTCCCTCCCCTCCCCCACTCCCACTCAGCTTGAAGGCCGCTTCCCTGCCTTGAAAGCATTGCTCTGGCTCTGATGGCCAGAGGCGTACCGGGCTTCAAGCTCAAGGCTCTGCCTGGCCAGCTGCTTCGTCCCCTGGCTCATTTCTTCCTGGAAAGACAAAGCTATTGCTTCACCCCACACCTCCACTTTGCGACTGCAGCCAGGCCAGGTGTAGGAAAGGCTCTTGAAGTCAGAAGTGCCGAGACAGGCGTATGGCACTGCAGGGCTAGGGAGCCAGGGCCCTACTGGCCCTACTGGCCCTACTGGGCAATCCCTTCCCACAACAGCTCCCAGCCTCCTCTCTGGAGTCGGGAAGGTCTGGCCTTCCTAGTCCTTGGCCATGGCTCTAGGGAGAAATCCTCGCCAGAGTGTGGCATGAGGCCCTCTGACTAAGGGTGCATGTGCCACACCCAGGGCGACATGAAGGCTGGCGCAGATCGCGTGCTCTTTCCAAAGGAGGCTTGCCTATTGGCTCATCCACCTGCGCCGAGCCCCTTTCCTTGTGGGATCATGTCCGGTGGAAAGAGCCTTGGTGCCTGCTGCCAATTTTTTGGGGTGTGTTCTTGCCCCCTTCTGCGAAGGGAACCACTTGACAACTGCTGTGCCACACCTCGGGTCTTTTAGCCTCCCTCAGCTGTGTCCCCGCCATGCCCATTCCTACCTCCATGGAGGGACTACTAAGGTCTTGGCACTTGCCAAGTGGAAATAGTCATTAGAGACTTAACTTGGAGTTGTAGTAAAAGAGCATAACATAACAGCATTGAGCTTGGGCTCTGCCATTTATGAGCTGTGTAACCTGGATGAGTTTTCTAGCCCCTGCACCCAGTCTCTTCATCTATATAATTGTGAAAAGACCAACATCTACTACGTCGGGATATTTTGAGGATTATGTGTGTTAATGTATCTTCAAGCACAGAATTAACATTCAGAGTGTAGTGCCTGGCTCAGTAGAAGTGTTTGCTGCTGTTATTATAATTATCATTATTTCATGTCCTTCACTTCCTCGTGAGTTCCCTGTCAAACCAACCATGGTCCATGGTGTCAACAGTTTTATTCCAGGCTCCTGCTTAATGGCCTGCAGAGGGATCCTCCCGCTCATAACCTCTTATTTTTATCCCAGTCTCTGGAACTCTTTCTTCTTGGCACTGAGGCACTGAATGGGGTCCCACACCCAACCCTGCATGTACTCCTTTTAATATCCCATGCTTTTGAAATACTGTTTAGTGTTTACTTGGTGGAATATACTCCCTGACATGAACAACACACGGGAGATAGGATTTAGGAAACATTGTTCCATGTAGGGCTCTGATTTTATCATAACACAGAGTACAGATGATCAAGGGCCAAGGTAGAGTTCCTTATTGCAAAAATCTTCAGAGATGAGGGTGTTCTAATGTGACACCACCTGAAAATAAAGCCAGCACATAAAAGCAGTTGTAGTTTTAAAAGGAAAAGCACACAACTGAAAGAATTGATCCCATTAAATACACTATTCTATTTGTTTATGTATCAAATTACTGATAGGTAATAAGCAGGTGTATAGATAGTAGAATTATCAATTTCACAGAGAATTCTTTTAACAGTTGTTCATATCTTGTGTTTTACATCATTTATTAAGGTAATATTTTCATCTTTACTTTTCCTTGTGTCTCTATCTTTCTCAACTTTTCCAAGAGATATATTTATATTATCTTCTCAAATTTTAGGGAAAGTTAAAAAAAGTTATGAAACATTTGAAGTTGTTGATTTTGTATATTGGAGGAGGACTAGATTGCAAGTGAATTAGTGATAATTAGAGTTTTAGTTTGGTAAAAGATGGTAGCTGGAATTGATACCAGGATGTTTGTAAGCTAATTTTTACTTCATTATTTGATATAGTTTCTAAAATGCCAGAACCAGTAATTTTAAATTTAACAACTTGTCTCATTTTAAAATATGTGTTCTTGGAGAGGGTGACTGAGGTAAGTAGACAATAATTTACTGTAGTGACTTGTTTTTCTCCAATTAATCTGTTATAAACCCAACAGGCATATAGCATTCTTTTGTCCAAATGACCTGATGGCACTTTCTTAACTTTTCTTGCTGTGATTCTAGCAATCTAGGGTCACACCACCTTCTCTCTCCTAGTCATGATTTCAGTTGTAAGAGTCACATTGTCAATAATATGGTGACAAATTTGCACACAGTCTACAATTTACTAAAATATATATATCAATTGCAAGCTTTGATAACATGATTGTTAAGGAATGAACAATTTGCAGTGCACTTAACAGCTGATTGCTACACATTATTGTGTAAGGACATCATGGTTAAAACCATTATTTGCAACATGGGGCCCCTTTCAATTTTATTTTAATGGAAAGTGTTCAATGACATTTTTCTTTTGAAGAAGAAAGACTTGCATTTCCATCTTAGAAAATTATGAACTTGTTTTTAGCCCTTTTTCTTGTCTTCAGCTCTTCTTTATATTGATTACTAATTCACATGTCCAGTTACTTCAGATTCATGGTGCTATCTCCTCTGCCTTTTTCATGGCTCTCACATTAATTTTTCCATAATCCATTCTGTGAAAGAGGTTTATCTCCACCTTCATATATTGAGGAAGGAACCGACCCTCCTTTATGTGAACTTGGAAAGAAAGGCCAAGGTGATGCCACGGTGTCCTTCCCCACCATTGAGCTGCAGAATGGCTGCAGAGTCCTGTGAATCTTTTGCTCACCTCCTGGCTCCCTACATACTTGGCATTGTCTGCGCGGAGAACCCCAGCTTGTTACAAGTGAATTTTTGAAGTCTTTAGAAGCCGGCTGAAGGATAAGACTGGCTAGAAAGGACATCAGCAAGCAGTGTACTCCAAAAGTTGGTGGCAGAAACATTAAGAAGAAGAAAACCTTTCCGTTTATCTTGTTTTCTCTTTATCTTCTCTCTTTTCATTTTCCTTTAGTTATATGGTATAAACCCTATCCACCACCCATGGTGGTTTTTTTTTTTTCCCTCAAAACCCCAGTACATTGCTATATATCTTAGTTGTAGGTCAACCCATGGAGGTTCTTTTTCTTGGAGTCCCATGGCATTTTATTCATATCTCTTTCTATCAAATTATTTCCATAGCGTAATTTATCTGTTTATACATATCTGTCTTCCTTGCAGACCCCCAACATTTCAAGACCTTTGGGCACATAATATATACATAAGTATTTGAGTGAATCAATGAAGATCTTTTGTTGAATAAGATCTAAATAAATACAATACCTACTCAGCACATGAATGCAAGCATTTGAGAGAGAGTTTTGTGTCTGCTGAAGCAAGCTGTGGACCAGTTTAGGGGCTCAGTGCCAAGGTTACTCAATAGATTGAGACAAAATGAAATAGATAATTAACTTTAGTTTTAAAATTCATGGAGAACAGGAGCAGGATATCTAGGTGTGAATCAGCACTTGATCATTCATGTTGCATGTTTGGAAAATCCAGTCCTTTATTTTTCTATGAAAATGTGACAGGCTAAGAGAGTGAACAGAGGACTGGTTTTTAGAAAGGCAATTTTGTTGCAGGAAATCGTGAAGGAAAATATATGGAAGGAGAGCTGGTAGAAACATGGCAGAAACTTTTTGTGTAGAAATCCTAAAAATTGAGTTTACATGCTGGCTGAAAGATTTGTAACTCAACATTTCTCCAATATAGGTTAGAGCAAATTTTAAATATCTAGGTATACAAAAGGAATACAAAGGAACATAGATCAAACTGAAAGGAGTTTAGGATAGAACAAAGAAATGAAGCTAAGGTAAACCAGCACACTAAAATGTGTTTCAGAAGGACTTGCAGTTTTTAAAGGTAGTTGGAAATTTATCACTCAGGTTTAAAGTAGAAAGGGAAATGGGAACAATTCTCTATCATTTCATGTCCATGAGATTAAAAGCTACAGTCTGTCAGAGAAGCAAAACTTGTATGCCCTCTAATGTCCAAAAAAGTGTTTTGAATCATGCCTAATGAAAGATAGTCTGTGTGATGTAATGTAAATACAGTATCATCAACTCATTTCCAAGTTTATTACAAACACTTTAGCATAAGTTTAATTGAGGTAATGCAGAATTCTATAAGGGGCCAAGGAAGAGGCTGATAGCATTCTCTCTTTCAGCTTCTCACTTGACCAAGGGAGAAAATGTTCTTGAACAGATTGACTACGTCTCCTAAAGACAGTGCTCATTTTCAATTTTTCTTTTTATAAACTCATCCTGCATTTCCCCTTACATATGCAAGCTAAAGCGTGTGTGTAGACATCCTTCATTGGCAATGAGGAGCAGATCCATACTATTAAATAATCAAATAAGCAGAACATACGGTTGGTGCCTTTTAGGAAAACTACAAGTTTAAGCCCACCCTCATTGGTGGAAGAACATGGTATACCCGAATTAAAATATCTACCATTTATTATGCAGCTAATCATGTCATGCTATTTAAATGAAACTTAATGAATTCTTCTTCTATAAAATTAATTTTATTTTAGTCAAACTGATGTATAATTTTATATAAGTGCATTTTTACTTAAAATGTAAAACTCTTTAGAGTCTGCTTCTTTCAGTTTTAGAGGCATATTTTGTATATATTTTTTTTAAAGATTTTATTTATTTATTTTTTCCCCCAAAGCCCCAGCAGATAGTTGTATGTCATAGCTGCACATCCTTCTAGTTGCTGTATGTGGGACGCGGCCTCAGCATGGCCGGAGAAGCGGTGCATCGGTGCACGCCCGGGATCTGAACCCGGGCCGCCAGCAGCGGAACGCGTGCACTTAACCGCTAAGCCACAGGGCCGGCCCATATTTTGTATATTTTGGTGTGATTTTATTTATTATCCTTCATAGCAGAGAGGCACATCCTACTCTTTTTCTTGCTGTCCTCTCTCTACAAGTTAAAACTCATCCAAGTTTATTTTGCTTTATAAGGCATAGGCTTACTTTGTGAATGAAAAAGAGATCATTTCTGAAACATGTTTGGAACTGTAGGGAGCCCAGAATTTTAGACTATGCTCAGAATTTTGTGAGGTAACTTCAAAAAAGATGGAACATTTAACGTTTGCCAGGAAAGTTTTCTGCTACTTTGCTTAACAGTAGGGTTTTTTTTTTTTTTTGGTTTCTTAATTCTTTGAAAGGATGAGTGAAGGAGTTGGCAGGTTTAAATTTACCCTTGATAGAGCTCCCTCTGGGTTACTCTTTCAAAACAACCATCCCAGTTGATGAATATTTAATGGGGACTCTGTCAGTCCCAGAGCTGAGAGAGGCAGTTCTCAAAGCTCCAGCAGGTCCTGGGAGAGGAGAGCGCTGGTAGCCAGTGTTGTTTGAGTTTGGATGAGGCATGGTCTTTCTCAGGATGTTAGAACTGAGTGGAGTTCTCAGATGCAGCCCAGTGACTCTAGAACTGAGCCCTGCTCAGAAACCAGTTGACTTTTCATTCGCTCTGAGCCTGGTGTCTGCCCTCTGCTCGTGCCCCTTTCTGCCATTTCTCATGCTTCTCCTGACTCTCTCTCTTTCCTACACCTTCTTTCTTCTTTTTTCTCTTTTTCTTACTTTTACTCTCTATTATATTCCTTCTCCTTATCATTTTTCTCAGTCTCTTATTGTTCTCATTCATTTTCTTTTTATTTTGTAGTACAGTTACTCTGTACATCACATTCACCTTAAAATCTTGATCCTCTACAACTCCTATACTTCATCTAGCTATGTTTTTTAAAGATTTTATCTATTTTTTATTTTTCCCCCCCAAAGCCCCAGTAGATAGTTGTATGTCACAGCTGCACATCCTTCCAGTTGCTGCACGTGGGACGCGGCCCCAGCATGACCAGTGAAGCAGTGCGTTGGTGCGCGCCCGGGATCCGAACCCGGGCCAACAGCAGCGGAGCACGCGCACTTAACCGCTAAGCCACGGGGCCGGCCCTCAGCTCGCTATTTTGAAGAGAGTATTTTGATAAATTTCTCTTAGATGTTATAACATGCTGATTCAAGGAAATAAAAACTATCACAAATGGGATGGGGATGAAGAGTGAATTCAGTTCAGGTAGCCATGGAATTAGACAGAGGGAAACTGAGAGCTTAAGTGTAGGTGTTCAAAATATTTCCTGATACATCTTCGTAGTTCATTGTTGTGGTAAACTGCACAGAGTCTTATTTACTGCTGGAGCCCAGATGTTTGCTCCTTGGGGCAGCTCATCAGACCTTGGCCTATAGAAAAGAAGCTAGGAAACATTACATGCATTTCTAATGTGAAGAACTGTTAGTGTTCCACCAGGAGACACCTTGGGATCTTCCCTGCACTATCTGAATAGAAAAAGAGGAACAGAAGCTTTTCTCCATCTGCACAAAACCAAGACCTTATCTTGAGTTTGAGAGGATTGGAGGTGACTGAAAACAAAAGTTTTCCCGAGTTTGGATTTGCTTTAACAAGAACTATTTGCTGGCTTTGATGTTAAAGGTCTTTATTCAAAATTGACTACCTCTAATGCTAAGTTCAGAGTGGAGATGTGTCAGTATAAGAGAGAAGAATCCCTTTTTGATTATATCACTGAAATACAGTATTTGGGAGAATGGTTATATTTGAAGGTCACTTGTTCATATTCTGTTGCCACAGTGACATCTGTTGGTAAGTGACTACTTCATGCTATTCTCGATGATTTCTGTTTGAAAGACATACTGAGCTTGATAAATAAATGGCAAGCAATAGGATATAATGGAACACATGAGGAAGCCATTTGGGGTAAAGCTAATTCAGTCTGAATTTGTTTTTCCAAAAGGGTCTGTCGCCTGCACTGTGTATCTGCTTTGCCATGTCCCAAAGAGAAGAGTAAATGCCCTTAAGATAAGAATGTAACTTCCCCCTCATTGGCATTTCCTTAAGGATAAGCATTTCTCCCTAGGCTAGGATTTGATTGTTGCAGTTATCCTGTGATCACCCAGCTCCAGACAACAGACGTGACACCAGCCATGCCCATTGAGACAACAGATCTGCTCCCCGCTGTGTCCATCAATAGCTGTTCTGGCAGGGCAATCTGGCAGGGCTGATCTCGTGGCTATTGTAAAAGGGACATTGCAATCACTTGCAATACATGCTCTTTGATGGTATATAACCGCTCTGTACACCCCACTTCTTCGGTGACCTTCCTTCCTTAGGGAAGGAAGGCCACAGGTCATGGTCCTCAAAAGTTGGCTCATAATAAACTCACCCCAATTTTGATTTATAGATTGATTATGGATTATTTACGTCGACAAGCTGAGGTGTAGGAAGCAGTAAAGGCACAGTGGTACTCGTGTTGCCCGATATAAAATCTTTCCTCCCTCTTTCCCTTCCCAGGATACCCACTCTTCATGGTGGCACCGACTTCCATGGTGTGATCATTCTTCTGATCACTACTTTCATTCCCTCTTACAATTACTCAACAAATATTTAAACACCTACTGTATGCCAGGCTTGGGATACACTAAGGAAAAATTTTTCTACAAAATCTCTGTCTTCACAGAACTTGTTTTTGTTGGCTAAGTGAGATAATGGATAAGTAGGCAGACAAGTGAATTACATAGTCTATCGTGTGATGATCTGTGTCAAGAAGAAGGTAAGCGACAGGCAATGGGGAGAGCTAGAGAGTGAGTGGGTTGCTACTTTAATTAGAGAGCACAGGGAGGCTGGAGCAAGGCCCAGAGGGAAGGGACAGAGCAGGAGGACATGCAGATATCCCAGGGCTGCAGAGATGCTGTGGAGGAATTATGACTCGGATGTTGTTGGGCAGCAAGAAGCCAGTGTGGCTGGAGCACAGTGAGCAAGAGGAGAAAGGCAGAGAAGGTTTGAGATGCCAGAGAGGGTGAGCAGATGAAAGAAGGCCCCTGGGCCCATCAAAATTGTGCTGTAAGTGAAATGAAAACTTTCAATGTCATTTAACTATACGTTATACAATTTAAGTAGTAAATACCTTTTGTTTTTCTATAGTCTTGTTAAGCACATCAACTAAAATGCTGCTAAATTGGGAATGTCTAAATTATCCCCAGGAGTGACTGCTGTATCTTGTCAGGCGTCTGGTCTGCACAGCAGTCGGGGGTGGGAGTGATGTGACAGTCAGGAGAGGAGCTCTAGTCTTCAGGTTGTCACAAACAGTTTGTGTTATGTTTCATCTGTAACATGCGGAGGACGGAAAAGATGAGTGGTTTTCAGACTCCGATCCATGGAGCGCTGGATATTCCTGAAGGCTCCTGGTTTTTGTTTGTTTGTTTGTTTTTGTGAGGAAGATCGGTCCTGAGCTAACATCTATCACTCCTCCTCTTTTTGCTGAGAAAGACTGGCCCTGGGCTTACATCCATGCACATCTTCCTCCACTTTATATGGGATGTCACCACACCATGGCCTGACAAGCGGTGCGTCGGTGCACGCCCAGGATCCGAACCGGTGAACCCTGGGCCGCTGCAGCAGAGCGCGCGCACTTAACCGCTTGCCCCACCCAGCTGGCCCTGAAGGCTCTTTGTTTTTTTTCTTATGTTTATAAACTTCGATGCAAGCTTCACGTAGAAGAGAGTGTCCCTTAGCTTTAAAAAGATTCCTGGACTTGGTCCTCACTTAGGTTTTCCAGTACGAAGAGTTTGCAGTCTCACAGACTCCCAAAGGACAGACAAAAGGAGCAAGATCCCTTTTTTCCGAGTGTCTCTTGTGACAGTGCTCATTGTCGCTCATTCAAACCAGAAGGTGATTTGTCAATAGTGAGATATAGCATTTGAGACCCCATCCTTCAAGATGGCTGAGTTGTCGTCCATCATTTTACAGACTTATTCTAAGTGAATAATATAAAAAGTGAATGTCTCAGCAGGTACTCTCTGACACAAAATAGAAACTAGGAATTGAGAAAAGTAATTATGATTGATGTCTGTCAATAAGGGCATAGGGCTAGTCTAATTCAAAAGTAATTAAAGGCATGAGTGTTAGTCACTGTACATATTAAATATATTGAAAAGTATTCATGTTCTCATAAAACAGAATTATAACTGGAAGATAAACTGGATGTTTTTGGTACTTATGGTTAAAGATATATTTTATTTAGTTTTGTTTTCCGATTGAGGAAATGAGAAAATTTATTTTTTAATATATTGACTATCTTCTTCCTTTCCAACCTAGAATCTCAATCTGCTATTTTGGAAACTCTGAAAAATATGTTCAGATGCTGTTCAACAGGTAAGAAAATCTTGTTAGGATGTCAAATACTTTTCTCTCTTATTTATCATAAAATTGTGACAGACTCTCATTTATCTTCCTGTCTGCCCATCTGACTAGGCCACCTTGTTTCTCTAAGCCTGCAGGGGAATCCAGTCAGGTGGAAAGGGATGTTTTCTTCCACTTAGACTTTGCAGAGAAAATCAGCCTTGAAGTGGAACTGAGCACATGCTTTTCAGAAGCTGCATCATTCTCTACCCAGCCAGAGCATTGGGCCTGACAACAGCTGGATCCAGTAGAAAACTGGACACTCTAGGAGATGTCATGTGCAGATGTGCCTGGCTGGACTAATAGTCACATGGATATGACTTTTAAAAAAATCTCTCAGAGCTTTTCCAAAATCCAATAATATTCTTAAGTTGCTGTAGTAGATGAAACATTAGTTAGTGTCTTTTTAATTTCAACAGAAGCTTTTTTTTTTGTTACTAAAGAAGCCAAATTTCATGTCTTTTTTCTTGTTACCAAAATGGGCTTACTATTAAAAAAAAGAAAACTTCAAGAAAGGAAACACTCATATGGAATAGAAATTGTGGGTAGCAATTGCTACTTTTTTATATAAAATCATCTGTTTTATTTATTTACACTTTCTATCAACGGCGCTTTTGAAAATAACTTAGTATTAGAAATTACCAGTAAGAAGAGGGTGTGCGCCCTTGAGTGTGGTCCAGTAGAAGTCAGGTGACTCAGACCTGAGTTCTAGGCCCAGGTCTGTTTCTGGTTAGTGTGTGACAACGTACTTAGGCTCTCTGGAACGTAGTATTCCTTTCTGTAAAATTAAAGAATTGATGATTTTTGAGAACTTTCCCAAATATTAAATGACTTCTCTTATAAAAAGTAGAAAGATCCTTCTCAAACTTATAAATTATCAAAAATTTTTTGTGACCTTTCACGTACCAAGAACAACTGATGTCCCTTCAATTATATTGACTGAAAATAAAGATCATAAAAGTATATATTTGGTAATCTAATAAATGAATTAGCATAAAAATGAGCCAGGAAAAATTTTATGATCAATCAAGATATTACATTATGAAAGTATTACTGTTTGTTACAGTATATAAAATTATGACTCTAAAATAGTATCTTTTTGCTGTCTGTAAGTTTATATTGTTACTCATATATCACTATTAACCCTATTATGTTTTACAAGAAATAAAATGTCTTGAAAGGAAAAAACAATAAAGCAGCAGCCCTGCATTACACATGAAAGTTGTGCTCCCCCTGGAGGGAAAATGAGGATACAACATTGGTCGAGTACTTCATTTTGTAACCCACTGGTGCCTTTCAAAAATATAGCTATTATTGTCATAGTAAAGATATTCTTAAGAATAGTGCCACAAAACTGGTTTTCCAGCTTCTTTTTGTCAGAGCTGAGACCTACATCAGGCTGGGGCACTTGAAGAGGCATGGGGGACTCAGCTGAGGGTGGTTTAATTACTGTAAGATGATTAGCCAATAGCAAATAAGACAGAGAACGATTAAAAAGAGGTAAAGGGAAATAAAGTTGGAAATAATTAAGAAAAATAGTGCCTTCAAAATATCCTCTCATTATTTTTATAGCTTTTTATTTATTTTATTTTATTTTTTTTGAGGCATGACGAGGATAGTATGTTAGATTTTTCTAAACCCTTATCTCCAGGGCATATATTACTGAGTTTTTCATTATAAATGATAATGCCAAAGAAAACCTGGACAAAAGTATTCTGTACTATCCACAAGGACAAAACATGTACAACATTGCTCTATATATTAAGAGTCGAGCTGTAATAGTCAAGATATATACTCATGTGTGTAAAATTATAATGATTTTCTAATTTTCTCGGGCTGTGAACCATGGTAAAATATACAGGAATAAGCAGGAAACCTGAAAAACTAGGTGATTTAAAAAACCTGATGTTACAGCTAGACCATTCATGGGTGAAATCAATTTCAATTTCACACTTCTCCTTTCCTTGTAGCCAGTGAAGTGTCTGGAAGACAGAAAACACATAAAATTAATTGAGAGTTAACAGTATTTGGAGGCAGTTGAGGTTAAGCATTCAACAGTGATGTCCCTTACTTCAGGAGCCATTGAATTTTTGTCATGTTTACTTTATACACGGGTTCTCTTCTTAGATTATTTCTGTATGTTTCTTAGAAGAGAAACAGGGCAGGAGAATTAACTATCAATCTACTGTGCGCCAGTTCCTTTACTGTATTCCCTTATGCAATTCTTACAATAATCCTTTAAAGTAACTGTTATAATTCATATTTGATAAAGAAAACCATGTTTACAAAATTGATCAAGGGTAAGAGGGAAGATCTGAACATCAGTCCATTGGGTTCTGCCTCATATTCTCCCCACTGTGATAAAAATGGTGCTTCAACATGGGTTCTCACCATCTGGCTATTTATTACTGGCTCCTGCCAACAACATTGGATGAGATGAGATGAGAAGTTATTTCCAAAGATATTCTATTATATTTAAACTGTACTATTTATGAGTCAGATGTCAAGACATGTTTTAGAGACATAGAGAGCAACTGATTAGTTCACCCACACATTATTAATGTTTACTATAACTTTCGTGTGCCACATCGTGTCAACTTTACCAACTTTAGTGCTTCACTGTTCTTTTTGAAAAAACTCAGAATGTCACTTTTCGTGTCAAACACCTTGCTGTTTTATTCTTATTCACTAGATGACAGTTCTGTATCTCTGTAAATTACCACTGCAGCAGGAAACGAGAGGTCTTAAGGCAGTTTGCTCTGCACAAATGATGGACATAGGAGGACTTCTGCTCCATCAAGGCTGCCTGTGTCATTCCGTGGCTGTAACGGGGATGTCCAGGACTGCTTAGTCAGAGGCACGAAGCAGAGTCAGAAAGCATCCTCTAAATTCTTCAGATGTGAGTTCAGGCACCTGTCCTCTCACCTGAGCACACTGGAGTTTATTGAATGTGTTCTGACTCTTACTCTCTCCCTGTAGTTAATAAGTCTGGGAGCTCCATAACTCTAGAAAAAACACAGGACTCATAAAGCCTTTTCTCAACTAAACAGAGTTGAGGGCTATGGTGTTGCCCGAGAGTCTCATGCTTAAAGAAATTACAGCTGGTGCTCAGGCGGAAGGCAAGTGTCAGCTACTCCTGGAGGGGTTTTATTGATGCTCCCATGGAATGAGCAAGTTTAAAAGAAAACCACATTGCTTAAACCTCACTAACTGATTGTTTTATTTTCAAGTAATATGCTCTGAAATCTGCTATGTCTAAAAAACCATTTCAGGCCGGCCCCATGGCTTAGTGGTTAAGTGCGTGCGGTCCGCTACTGACGGCCCGGGTTCGGATCCCGGGCGCACACGGATGCACTGCTTCTCCGACCATGCTGTCGCCACGTCCCACATACAGCAACTAGAAGGATGTGCAAATATGACATACAACTATCTATTGGGGCTTTGAGGAAAAAAAGGAGGAAGATTGGCAATAGATCTTAGCTCAGAGCCAGTCTTCCTCAGCAAAAAGAGGAGGATTAGCACAGATGTTAGCTCAGGGCTGATCTTCCTGACACACACACACACACAAAAAAATTCAGTCTTTTTTCTTTGCTGTCTGTTTATTATCATTTTTACGAATGCTTTGATTTCACCATCTTCTTGGCACCACAACAGTAGCCATTGAGATGTTATTATAGATTCAGTTTTGAAATTTTATCATCTTATCTCTATTTCCTCTGCCATTTCTTAGTTTTAGTTCTTACTGCATCTTATGCTTGAAAATATTTGAAGCTTATAGTGTTTCTTATTTTCTCAACTTTTTATTATCTAAGGGCCCTCAACTATCACTTTTTTAAAAAAGGAAGTGAAATACATAACAGAACAATACACTGTAATAAATTGACCAATTATAAAATTAAGTTCAACCTGAAATCTCTCCCCACTTAACAGAGACCATCTTTCATAATTCACCATACTTTAGTTTGGGCAGGGTCAGTTTATCAATGATTTTTGGATGTTTTAAACCACACGAGATGAATACAATATGGTAAAATTGTTAATCTTGCAGAAGTTGTAGAATTTCCTGATGGTTAGAGAAGTTGATGGTGGAGAACCTGAATCATATGAAAAGTAGTTGATTAATTAACACCTGACAGAGTTTGTTAATTTGTTAAAGATGATGATAAGATATACATGCTGAAAAGATAACTTTGCATATCAGAGTATTGTGAGAGGCCACTGGGAAAATTCATAATGTTTTCAAATACTACAAAAAATGGCCATTTTTTCATAAAAAATGTCATACATGATGGCATCAAATACTTATGTCAGAAAATTTACAATGAAGAAAATTAACACTTGAGTCATTTTAATTCTAATAATTTGTTCATGCTTACTATTAGGTTGCAAACAATTTTTAGAAATAAAGTGATAAATGATGTACTTGCTTAATTTTTAATTTTTTTAGGAAAAGACTTTTTCACATTTTAAAAAATATTTATTTGTATTTATTTTATGCTGAATTTATTCCTAGGCTCAAAGACTTTTTTTTAATTAACTAACACCAATTCTTTTCAAACTCTTTCAAAAAGTTGAAGAGGAGAGAATACTTCTAAAGTCATCCTATGGGGTTAATACTACACT
>NW_026691405.1:0-112785 GCF_020826845.1 Diceros bicornis minor | reverse complement strand
CCTATACAAACTTGTTCCTACATAGTAACTTGCATCTTTGAATGAGAATGTGCTTGCTTACAGCAACGTGCTATATGTTCTGAATGCCCGAAATGGCAATCTGTGTCAAAACTTTGTTAGGAATTATGTGATCCTTACTAGTTGGAAGTAAGGGAGATGGGGCATGAAGTTATTTCTAGGAGTTGGACACATACCAAGTTTAGCTCAGTTCTGGGCATCTTTGAAATACCTATACAAACTTGTTCCTACATAGTAACTTGCAACTTTGAATGAAAATGTGCTTGCTTACAGCAACGTGCTATATGTTCTGAATGCCCGAATTGGGAATCTGTGTGAAAACATTGTTAGGAATTATGTGATCCTTACTAGCTGGAAGTAAGGGAGATGGGGCATGAAGTTATTTCTAGGAGTTGGACACATACCAAGTTTAGCTCAGTTCTGGGCATCTTTGAAATACCTATACAAACTTGTTCCTACCTAGTAACTTGCATCTTTGAATTAGAATGTGCTTGCTTACAGCAACGTGCTATATGTTCTGAATGCCCGAATTGGGAATCTGTGTCAAAACTTTGTTAGGAATTATGTGATCCTTAGTAGCTGGAAGTAAGGGAGATGGGGCATGAAGTTATTTCTAGGAGTTGGACACATACCAAGTTTAGCTCAGTTCTGGGCATCTTTGAAATACCTATACAAACTTGTTCCTACATAGTAACTTGCATCTTTGAATGAGAATCTGCTTGCTTACAGCAACGTGCTATATGTTCTGAATGCCCGAATTGGGAATCTGTGTCAAAACTTTGTTAGGAATTATGTGATCCTTACTAGCTGGAAGTAAGGGAGATGGGGCATGAAGTTATTTCTAGGAGTTGGACACATACCAAGTTTAGCTCAGTTCTGGGCATCTTTGAAATACCTATACAAACTTGTTCCTACATAGCATCATGCAACTTTGAATGAGAATGTGCTTGCTTACAGCAACGTGCTACATGTTCTGAATGCCCGAATTGGGAATCTGTGTCAAAACTTTGTTAGGAATTATGTGATCCTTACTAGCTGGAAGTAAGGGAGATGGGGCATGAAGTTATTTCTAGGAGTTGGACACATCCCAAGTTTAGCTCAGTTCTGGGCATCTTTGAAATACCTATACAAACTTGTTCCTACATAGTAACTTGCAACTTTGAATGAGAATGTGCTTGCTTACAGCAACGTGCTATATGTTCTGAATGCCCGAATTGGGAATCTGTGTCAAAACTTTGTTAGGAATTATGTGATCCTTACTAGCTGGAAGTAAGGGAGATCTGGCATGAAGTTATTTCTTGGAGTTGGAGACATACCAAGTTTAGCTCAGTTCTGGGCATCTTTGAAATACCTATAAAAACTTGTTCCTACATAGTAACTTGCATCTTTGAATGAGAATGTGCTTGCTTGCAGCAACGTGCTATATGTTCTGAATGCCCGAATAGGGAATCTGTGTCAAAACTTTGTTAGGAATTATGTGATCCTTACTAGCTGGAAGTAAGGGAGATGGGGCATGAATTTATTTCTAGGAGTTGGACACATACCAAGTTTAGCTCAGTTCTGGGCATCTTTGAAATACCTATACAAACTTGTTCCTACATAGTAACTTGCATCTTTGAATGAGAATGTGCTTGCTTGCAGCAACGTGCTATATGTTCTGAATGCCCGAATAGGGAATCTGTGTCAAAACTTTGTTAGGAATTATGTGATCCTTACTAGCTGGAAGTAAGGGAGATGGGGCATGAAGTTATTTCTAGGAGTTGGACACATACCAAGTTTCGCTCTGTTCTGGGCATCTTTGAAATACCTATACAAACTTGTTCCTACCTAGTAACTTGCATCTTTGAATGAGAATGTGCTTGCTTACAGCAACGTGCTATATGTTCTGAATGCCCGAATTGGGAATCTGTGTCAAAACTTTGTTAGGAATTATGTGATCCTTAGTAGCTGGAAGTAAGGGAGATGGGGCATGAAGTTATTTCTAGGAGTTGGACACATACCAAGTTTAGCTCAGTTCTGGGCATCTTTGAAATACCTATACAAACTTGTTCCTACATAGTAACTTGCATCTTTGAATGAGAATCTGCTTGCTTACAGCAACGTGCTATATGTTCTGAATGCCCGAATTGGGAATCTGTGTCAAAACTTTGTTAGGAATTATGTGATCCTTACTAGCTGGAAGTAAGGGAGATGGGGCATGAAGTTATTTCTAGGATTTGGACACATACCAAGTTTAGCTCAGTTCTGGGCATCTTTGAAATACCTATACAAACTTGTTCCTACATAGCATCTTGCAACTTTGAATGAGAATGTGCTTGCTTACAGCAACGTGCTACATGTTCTGAATGCCCGAATTGGGAATCTGTGTCAAAACTTTGTTAGGAATTATGTGATCCTTACTAGCTGGAAGTAAGGGAGATGGGGCATGAAGTTATTTCTAGGAGTTGGACACATCCCAAGTTTAGCTCAGTTCTGGGCATCTTTGAAATACCTATACAAACTTGTTCCTACATAGTAACTTGCAACTTTGAATGAGAATGTGCTTGCTTACAGCAACGTGCTATATGTTCTGAATGCCCGAATTGGGAATCTGTGTCAAAACTTTGTTAGGAATTATGTGATCCTTAGTAGCTGGAAGTAAGGGAGATGGGGCATGAAGTTATTTCTAGGAGTTGGACACATACCAAGTTTAGCTCAGTTCTGGGCATCTTTGAAATACCTATACAAACTTGTTCCTACATAGTAACTTGCATCTTTG
This sequence comes from Diceros bicornis minor, assembly GCF_020826845.1. Taxonomy (NCBI): domain Eukaryota; kingdom Metazoa; phylum Chordata; class Mammalia; order Perissodactyla; family Rhinocerotidae; genus Diceros; species Diceros bicornis. Next base: position 110,009 of record NW_026691405.1, on the reverse strand, counting down.
AATGAGAATGTGCTTGCTTGCAGCAACGTGCTATATGTTCTGAATGCCCGAATAGGGAATCTGTGTCAAAACTTTGTTAGGAATTATGTGATCCTTACTAGCTGGAAGTAAGGGAGATGGGGCATGAAGTTATTTCTAGGAGTTGGACACATAGCAAGTTTAGCTCAGTTCTGGGCATCTTTGAAATACCTATACAAACTTGTTCCTACATAGTAACTTGCATCTTTGAATGAGAATGTGCTTGCTTACAGCAACGTGCTATATGTTCTGAATGCCCGAATTGGCAATCTGTGTCAAAACTTTGTTAGGAATTATGTGATCCTTACTAGCTGGAAGTAAGGGAGATGGGGCATGAAGTTATTTCTAGGAGTTGGACACATACCAAGTTTAGCTCAGTTCTGGGCATCTTTGAAATACCTATACAAACTTGTTCCTACATAGTAACTTGCAACTTTGAATGAGAATGTGCTTGCTTACAGCAACGTGCTATATGTTCTGAATGCCCGAATTGGGAATCTGTGTCAAAACTTTGTTAGGAATTATGTGATCCTTACTAGCTGGAAGTAAGGGAGATGGGGCATGAAGTTATTTCTAGGAGTTGGACACCTACCAAGTTTAGCTCAGTTCTGGGCATCTTTGAAATACCTATACAAACTTGTTCCTACATAGTAACTTGCATCTTTGAATGAGAATGTGCTTGCTTACAGCAACGTGCTATATGTTCTGAATGCCCGAATTGGCAATCTGTGTCAAGACTTTGTTAGGAATTATGTGATCCTTACTAGCTGGAAGTAAGGGAGATGGGGCATGAAGTTATTTCTAGGAGTTGGACACATACCAAGTTTAGCTCAGTTCTGGGCATCTTTGAAATACCTATACAAACTTGTTCCTACATAGTAACTTGCAACTTTGAATGAGAATGTGCTTGCTTACAGCAACGTGCTATATGTTCTGAATGCCCGAATTGGGAATCTGTGTCAAGACTTTGTTAGGAATTATGTGATCCTTACTAGCTGGAAGTAAGGGAGATGGGGCATGAAGTTATTTCTAGGAGTTGGACACATACCAAGTTTAGCTCAGTTCTGGGCATCTTTGAAATACCTATACAAACTTGTTCCTACATAGTAACTTGCATCTTTGAATGAGAATCTGCTTGCTTACAGCAACGTGCTATATGTTCTGAATGCCCGAATTGGGAATCTGTGTCAAAACTTTGTTAGGAATTATGTCATCCTTACTAGCTGGAAGTAAGGGAGATGGGGCATGAAGTTATTTCTAGGTGTTGGACACATACCAAGTTTAGCTCAGTTCTGGGCATCTTTGAAATACCTATACAAACTTGTTCCTACATAGTAACTTGCATCTTTGAATGAGAATGTGCTTGCTTACAGCAACGTGCTATATGTTCTGAATGCCCGAATTGGGAATCTGTGTCAAAACTTTGTTAGGAATTATGTGATCCTTACTAGCTTGAAGTAAGGGAGATGGGGCATGAAGTTATTTCTAGGAGTTGGACACATAGCAAGTTTAGCTCAGTTCTGGGCATCTTTGAAATACCTATACAAACTTGTTCCTACATAGTAACTTGCATCTTTGAATGAGAATCTGCTTGCTTACAGCAACGTGCTATATGTTCTGAATGCCCGAATTGGGAATCTGTGTCAAAACTTTGTTAGGAATTATGTGATCCTTACTAGCTGGAAGTAAGGGAGATGGGGCATGAAGTTATTTCTAGGAGTTGGACACATACCAAGTTTAGCTCAGTTCTGGGCATCTTTGAAATACCTATACAAACTTCTTCCTACATAGTAACTTGCAACTTTGAATGAGAATGTGCTTGCTTACAGCAACGTGCTATATGTTCTGAATGCCCGAATTGTGAATCTGTGTCAAAACTTTGTTAGGAATTATGTGATCCTTACTAGCTGGAAGTAAGGGAGATGGGGCATGAAGTTATTTCTAGGAGTTGGACACATACCAAGTTTAGCTCAGTTCTGGGCATCTTTGAAATACCTATACAAACTTGTTCCTACATAGTAACTTGCATCTTTGAATGAGAATCTGCTTGCTTACAGCAACGTGCTAAATGTTCTGAATGCCCGAATTGGCAATCTGTGTCAAAACTTTGTTAGGAATTATGTGATCCTTACTAGCTGGAAGTAAGGGAGATGGGGCATGAAGTTATTTCTAGGAGTTGGACACATACCAAGTTTAGCTCAGTTCTGGGCATCTTTGAAATACCTATGCAAACTTGTTCCTACATAGTAACTTGCATCTTTGAATGAGAATGTGCTTGCTTACAGCAACGTGCTATATGTTCTGAATGCCCGAACTGGGAATCTGTGTCAAAACTTTGTTAGGAATTATGTGATCCTTACTAGCTGGAAGTAAGGGAGATGGGGCATGAAGTTATTTCTAGGAGTTGGACACATACCAAGTTTAGCTCAGTTCTGGGCATCTTTGAAATACCTATGCAAACTTGTTCCTACATAGTAACTTGCATCTTTGAATGAGAATGTGCTTGCTTACAGCAACGTGCTATATGTTCTGAATGCCCGAATTGGGAATCTGTGTCAAAACTTTGTTAGGAATTATGTGATCCTTACTAGCTGGAAGTAAGGGAGATGGGGCATGAAGTTATTTCTAGGAGTTGGACACATACCAAGTTTAGCTCAGTTCTGGGCATCTTTGAAATACCTATACAAACTTGTTCCTACATAGTAACTTGCATCTTTGAATGAGAATGTGCTTGCTTACAGCAACGTGCTATATGTTCTGAATGCCCGAATTGGGAATCTGTGTCAAAACTTTGTTAGGAATTATGTGATCCTTACTAGCTGGAAGTAAGGGAGATGGGGCATGAAGTTATTTCTTGGAGTTGGACACATAGCAAGTTTAGCTCAGTTCTGGGCATCTTTGAAATACCTATACAAACTTGTTCCTACATAGTAACTTGCATCTTTCAATGAGAATCTGCTTGCTTACAGCAACGTGCTATATGTTCTGAATGCCCGAATTGGGAATCTGTGTCAAAACTTTGTTAGGAATTATGTGATCCTTACTAGCTGGAAGTAAGGGAGATGGGGCATGAAGTTATTTCTAGGAGTTGGACACATCCCAAGTTTAGCTCAGTTCTGGGCATCTTTGAAATACCTATACAAACTTGTTCCTACATAGTAACTTGCAACTTTGAATGAGAATGTGCTTGCTTACAGCAACGTGCTATATGTTCTGAATGCCCGAATTGGGAATCTGTGTCAAAACTTTGTTAGGAATTATGTGATCCTTACTAGCTGGAAGTAAGGGAGATGGGGCATGAAGTTATTTCTTGGAGTTGGAGACATACCAAGTTTAGCTCAGTTCTGGGCATCTTTGAAATACCTATACAAACTTGTTCCTACATAGTAACTTGCAACTTTGAATGAGAATGTGCTTGCTTGCAGCAACGTGCTATATGTTCTGAATGCCCGAATAGGGAATCTGTGTCAAAACTTTGTTAGGAATTATGTGATCCTTACTAGCTGGAAGTAAGGGAGATGGGGCATGAAGTTATTTCTAGGAGTTGGACACATACCAAGTTTAGCTCAGTTCTGGGCATCTTTGAAATACCTATACAAACTTGTTCCTACAGAGTAACTTGCATCTTTGAATGAGAATCTGCTTGCTTACAGCAACGTGCTATATGTTCTGAATGCCCGAATTGGGAATCTGTGTCAAAACTTTGTTAGGAATTATGTGATCCTTACTAGCTGGAAGTAAGGGAGATGGGGCATGAAGTTATTTCTAGGAGTTGGACACATACCAAGTTTAGCTCAGTTCTGGGCATCTTTGAAATACCTATACAAACTTGTTCCTACATAGCATCTTGCAACTTTGAATGAGAATGTGCTTGCTTACAGCAACGTGCTACATGTTCTGAATGCCCGAATTGGGAATCTGTGTCAAAACTTTGTTAGGAATTATGTGATCCTTACTAGCTGGAAGTAAGGGAGATGGGGCATGAAGTTATTTCTAGGAGTTGGACACATCCCAAGTTTAGCTCAGTTCTGGGCATCTTTGAAATACCTATACAAACTTGTTCCTACATAGTAACTTGCAACTTTGAATGAGAATGTGCTTGCTTACAGCAACGTGCTATATGTTCTGAATGCCCGAATTGGGAATCTGTGTCAAAACTTTGTTAGGAATTATGTGATCCTTACTAGCTGGAAGTAAGGGAGATGGGGAATGAAGTTATTTCTAGGAGTTGGACACATACCAAGTTTAGCTCAGTTCTGGGCATCTTTGAAATACCTATGCAAACTTGTTCCTACATAGTAACTTGCATCTTTGAATGAGAATGTGCTTGCTTACAGCAACGTGCTATATGTTCTGAATGCCCGAATTGGGAATCTGTGTCAAAACTTTGTTAGGAATTATGTGATCCTTACTAGCTGGAAGTAAGGGAGATGGGGCATGAAGTTATTTCTAGGAGTTGGACACATACCAAGTTTAGCTCAGTTCTGGGCATCTTTGAAATACCTATATAAACTTGTTCCTACATAGTAACTTGCATCTTTGAATGAGAATCTGCTTGCTTACAGCAACGTGCTATATGTTCTGAATGCCCGAATTGAGAATCTGTGTCAAAACTTTGTTAGGAATTATGTGATCCTTACTAGCTGGAAGTAAGGGAGATGGGGCATGCAGTTATTTCTAGGAGTTGGACACATACCAAGTTTAGCTCAGTTCTGGGCATCTTTGAAATACCTATACAAACTTGTTCCTACATAGTAACTTGCAACTTTGAATGAAAATGTGCTTGCTTACAGCAACGTGCTATATGTTCTGAATGCCCGAATTGGGAATCTGTGTCAAAACTTTGTTAGGAATTATGTGATCCTTACTAGCTGGAAGTAAGGGAGATGGGGCATGAAGTTATTTCTAGGAGTTGGACACATACCAAGTTTAGCTCAGTTCTGGGCATCTTTGAAATACCTATACAAACTTGTTCCTACATAGTAACTTGCATCTTTGAATGAGAATGTGCTTGCTTACAGCAACGTGCTATATTTTCTGAATGCCCGAATTGGGAATCTGTGTCAAAACTTTGTTAGGAATTATGTGATCCTTACTAGCTGGAAGTAAGGGAGATGGGGCATGAAGTTATTTCTAGGAGTTGGACACATACCAAGTTTAGCTCAGTTCTGGGCATCTTTGAAATACCTATACAAACTTGTTCCTACATAGTAACTTGCATCTTTGAATGAGAATGTGCTTGCTTACAGCAACGTGCTATATGTTCTGAATGCCCGAATTGGGAATCTGTGTCAAAACTTTGTTAGGAATTATGTGATCCTTACTAGCTGGAAGTAAGGGAGATGGGGCATGAAGTTATTTCTAGGAGTTGGACACATAGCAAGTTTAGCTCAGTTCTGGGCATCTTTGAAATACCTATACAAACTTGTTCCTACATAGTAACTTGCATCTTTCAATGAGAATCTGCTTGCTTACAGCAACGTGCTATATGTTCTGAATGCCCGAATTGGGAATCTGTGTCAAAATTTTGTTAGGAATTATGTGATCCTTACTAGCTGGAAGTAAGGGAGATGGGGCATGAAGTTATTTCTAGGAGTTGGACACATACCAAGTTTAGCTCAGTTCTGGGCATCTTTGAAATACCTATACAAACTTGTTCCTACATAGTAACTTGCAACTTTGTATGAGAATGTGCTTGCTTACAGCAACGTGCTATATGTTCTGAATGCCCGAATTGGGAATCTGTGTCAAAACTTTGTTAGGAATTATGTGATCCTTACTAGCTGGAAGTAAGGGAGATGGGGCATGAAGTTATTTCTAGGAGTTGGACACATACCAAGTTTAGCTCAGTTCTGGGCATCTTTGAAATACCTATACAAACTTGTTCCTACATAGTAACTTGCATCTTTGAATGAGAATGTGCTTGCTTACAGCAACGTGCTATATGTTCTGAATGCCCGAATTGGCAAACTGTGTCAAAACTTTGTTAGGAATTATGTGATCCTTACAAGCTGGAAGTAAGGCAGATGGGGCATGAAGTTATTTCTAGGAGTTGGACACATACCAAGTTTAGCTCAGTTCTGGGCATCTTTGAAATACCTATACAAACTTGTTCCTACATAGTAACTTGCAACTTTGAATGAAAATGTGCTTGCTTACAGCAACGTGCTATATGTTCTGAATGCCCGAATTGGAAATCTGTGTCAAAACTTTGTTAGGAATTATGTGATCCTTACTAGCTGGAAGTAAGGGAGATGGGGCATGAAGTTATTTCTAGGAGTTGGACACATACCAAGTTTAGCTCAGTTCTGGGCATCTTTGAAATACCTATACAAACTTGTTCCTACATAGTAACTTGCAACTTTGAATGAGAATGTGCTTGCTTACAGCAACGTGCTATATGTTCTGAATGCCCGAATTGAGAATCTGTGTCAAAACTTTGTTAGGAATTATGTGATCCTTACTAGCTGGAAGTAAGGGAGATGGGGCATGAAGTTATTTCTAGGAGTTGGACACATACCAAGTTTAGCTCAGTTCTGGGCATCTTTGAAATACCTATACAAACTTGTTCCTACATAGTAACTTGCATCTTTGAATGAGAATCTGCTTGCTTACAGCAACGTGCTATATGTTCTGAATGCCCGAATTGGGAATCTGTGTCAAAACTGTTAGGAATTATGTGATCCTTACTAGCTGGAAGTAAGGGAGATGGGGCATGAAGTTATTTCTAGGAGTTGGACACATACCAAGTTTAGCTCAGTTCTGGGCATCTTTGAAATACCTATACAAACTTGTTCCTACATAGTAACTTGCATCTTTGAATGAGAATCTGCTTGCTTACAGCAACGTGCTATATGTTCTGAAAGCCCGAATTGGGAATCTGTGTCAAAACTGTTAGGAATTATGTGATCCTTACTAGCTGGAAGTAAGGGAGATGGGGCATGAAGTTATTTCTTGGAGTTGGAGACATACCAAGTTTAGCTCAGTTCTGGGCATCTTTGAAATACCTATACAAACTTGTTCCTACATAGTAACTTGCATCTTTGAATGAGAATGTGCTTGCTTACAGCAACGTGCTATATGTTCTGAATGCCCGAATTGGCAAACTGTGTCAAAACTTTGTTAGGAATTATGTGATCCTTACAAGCTGGAAGTAAGGCAGATGGGGCATGAAGTTATTTCTAGGAGTTGGACACATACCAAGTTTAGCTCAGTTCTGGGCATCTTTGAAATACCTATACAAACTTGTTCCTACATAGTAACTTGCAACTTTGAATGAAAATGTGCTTGCTTACAGCAACGTGCTATATGTTCTGAATGCCCGAATTGGAAATCTGTGTCAAAACTTTGTTAGGAATTATGTGATCCTTACTAGCTGGAAGTAAGGGAGATGGGGCATGAAGTTATTTCTAGGAGTTGGACACATACCAAGTTTAGCTCAGTTCTGGGCATCTTTGAAATACCTATACAAACTTGTTCCTACATAGTAACTTGCAACTTTGAATGAGAATGTGCTTGCTTACAGCAACGTGCTATATGTTCTGAATGCCCGAATTGAGAATCTGTGTCAAAACTTTGTTAGGAATTATGTGATCCTTACTAGCTGGAAGTAAGGGAGATGGGGCATGAAGTTATTTCTAGGAGTTGGACACATACCAAGTTTAGCTCAGTTCTGGGCATCTTTGAAATACCTATACAAACTTGTTCCTACATAGTAACTTGCAACTTTAAATGAGAATGTGCTTGCTTACAGCAACGTGCTATATGTTCTGAATGCCCGAATTGGGAATCTGTGTCAAAACTTTGTTAGGAATTATGTGATCCTTACTAGCTGGAAGTAAGAGAGATGGGGCATGAAGTTATTTCTAGGAGTTGGACACATACCAAGTTTAGCTCAGTTCTGGGCATCTTTGAAATACCTATACAAACTTGTTCCTACATAGTAACTTGCAACTTTGAATGAGAATGTGCTTGCTTACAGCAACGTGCTATATGTTCTGAATGCCCGAATTGGGAATCTGTGTCAAAACTTTGTTAGGAATTATGTGATCCTTACTAGCTGGAAGTAAGGGAGATGGGGCATGAAGTTATTTCTAGGAGTTGGACACATACCAAGTTGAGCTCAGTTCTGGGCATCTTTGAAATACCTATACAAACTTGTTCCTACATAGTAACTTGCAACTTTGAATGAGAATGTGCTAGCTTACAGCAACTTGCTATATGTTCTGTATGCCCGAATTGGGAATCTGTGTCAAAACTTTGTTAGGAATTATGTGATCCTTACTAGCTGGAAGTAAGGGAGATGGGGCATGAAGTTATTTCTAGGAGTTGGACACATACCAAGTTTAGCTCAGTTCTGGGCATCTTTGAAATACCTATACAAACTTGTTCCTACATAGTAACTTGCAACTTTAAATGAAAATGTGCTTGCTTACAGCAACGTGCTATATGTTCTGAATGCCCGAATTGGGAATCTGTGTCAAAACTTTGTTAGGAATTATGTGATCCTTACTAGCTGGAAGTAAGGGAGATGGGGCATGAAGTTATTTCTAGGAGTTGGACACATACCAAGTTTAGCTCAGTTCTGGGCATCTTTGAAATACCTATACAAACTTGTTCCTACATAGTAACTTGCAACTTTGAATGAGAATGTGCTTTCTCGCAGCAACGTGCTATATGTTCTGAATGCCCGATTTGGGAATCTGTGTCAAAACTTTGTTAGGAATCATGTGATCCTTACAAGCTGGAAGTAAGGGAGATGGAGCATGAAGTTATTTCTAGGAGTTGGACACATACCAAGTTCAGCTCAGTTCTGGGCATCTTTGAAATACCTATACAAACTTGTTCCTACTTAGTAACTTGCATCTTTGAATGAGAATGTGCTTGCTCGCAGCAACGTGCTATATGTTCTGAATGCCCGAATTGGGAATCTGTGTCAAAACTGTTAGGAATTATGTGATCCTTACTAGCTGGAAGTAAGGGAGATGGGGCATGAAGTTATTTCTAGGAGTTGGACACATACCAAGTTTAGCTCAGTTCTGGGCATCTTTGAAATACCTATACAAACTTGTTCCTACATAGTAACTTGCATCTTTGAATGAGAATCTGCTTGCTTACAGCAACGTGCTATATGTTCTGAATGCCCGAATTGGGAATCTGTGTCAAAACTGTTAGGAATTATGTGATCCTTACTAGCTGGAATTAAGGGAGATGGGGCATGAAGTTATTTCTAGGAGTTGGACACATACCAAGTTTAGCTCAGTTCTGGGCATCTTTGAAATACCTATACAAACTTGTTCCCACATAGTAACTTGCATCTTTGAATGAGAATCTGCTTGCTTACAGCAACGTGCTATATGTTCTGAAAGCCCGAATTGGGAATCTGTGTCAAAACTGTTAGGAATTATGTGATCCTTACTAGCTGGAAGTAAGGGAGATGGGGCATGAAGTTATTTCTAGGAGTTGGACACATACCAAGTTTAGCTCAGTTCTGGGCATCTTTGAAATACCTATACAAACTTGTTCCTACATAGTAACTTGCAACTTTGAATGAAAATGTGCTTGCTTACAGCAACGTGCTATATGTTCTGAATGCCCGAATTGGGAATCTGTGTCAAAACTTTGTTAGGAATTATGTGATCCTTACTAGCTGGAAGTAAGGGAGATGGGGCATGAAGTTATTTCTTGGAGTTGGAGACATACCAAGTTTAGCTCAGTTCTGGGCATCTTTGAAATACCTATACAAACTTGTTCCTACATAGTAACTTGCAACTTTGAATGAGAATGTGCTTGCTTGCAGCAACGTGCTATATGTTCTGAATGCCCGATTTGGGAATCTGTGTCAAAACTTTGTTAGGAATTATGTGATCCTTACTAGCTGGAAGTAAGGGAGATGGGGCATGAAGTTATTTCTTGGAGTTGGAGACATACCAAGTTTAGCTCAGTTCTGGGCATCTTTGAAATACCTATACAAACTTGTTCCTACATAGTAACTTGCAACTTTGAATGAGAATGTGCTTGCTCGCAGCAACGTGCTATATGTTCTGAATGCCCGATTTGGGAATCTGTGTCAAAACTTTGTTAGGAATCATGTGATCCTTACAAGCTGGAAGTAAGGGAGATGGAGCATGAAGTTATTTCTAGGAGTTGGACACATACCAAGTTTAGCTCAGTTCTGGGCATCTTTGAAATACCTATACAAACTTGTTCCTACTTAGTAACTTGCATCTTTGAATGAGAATGTGCTTGCTCGCAGCAACGTGCTATATGTTCTGAATGCCCGAATTGGCAATCTGTGTCAAAACTTTGTTAGGAATTATGTGATCCTTACTAGCTGGAAGTAAGGGAGATGGGGCATGAAGTTATTTCTAGGAGTTGGACACATACCAAGTTTAGCTCAGTTCTGGGCATCTTTGAAATACCTATACAAACTTGTTCCTACATAGTAACTTGCATCTTTGAATGAGAATGTGCTTGCTTACAGCAACGTGCTATATGTTCTGAATGCCCGAATTGGGAATCTGTGTCAAAACTTTGTTAGGAATTATGTGATCCTTACTAGCTGGAAGTAAGGGAGATGGGGCATGAAGTTATTTCTAGGAGTTGGACACATACCAAGTTTAGCTCAGTTCTGGGCATCTTTGAAATACCTATACAAACTTGTTCCTACATAGTAACTTGCAACTTTAAATGAGAATGTGCTTGCTTACAGCAACGTGCTATATGTTCTGAATGTCCGAATTGGGAATCTGTGTCAAAACTTTGTTAGGAATTATGTGATCCTTACTAGCTGGAAGTAAGGGAGATGGGGCATGAAGTTATTTCTAGGAGTTGGACACATACCAAGTTTAGCTCAGTTCTGGGCATCTTTGAAATACCTATACAAACTTGTTCCTACATAGTAACTTGCATCTTTGAATGAGAATGTGCTTGCTTACAGCAACGTGCTATATGTTCTGAATGCCCGAATTGGGAATCTGTGTCAAAACTTTGTTAGGAATTATGTGATCCTTACTAGCTGGAAGTAAGGGAGATGGGGCATGAAGTTATTTCTAGGAGTTGGACACATACCAAGTTTAGCTCAGTTCTGGGCATCTTTGAAATACCTATACAAACTTGTTCCTACATAGTAACTTGCATCTTTGAATGAGAATCTGCTTGCTTACAGCAACGTGCTATATGTTCTGAATGCCCGAATTGAGAATCTGTGTCAAAACTTTGTTAGGAATTATGTGATCCTTACTAGCTGGAAGTAAGGGAGATGGGGCATGAAGTTATTTCTAGGAGTTGGACACATACCAAGTTTAGCTCAGTTCTGGGCATCTTTGAAATACCTATACAAACTTGTTCCTACATAGTAACTTGCAACTTTGAATGAGAATCTGCTTGCTTACAGCAACGTGCTATATGTTCTGAATGCCCGAATTGGGAATCTGTGTCAAAACTTTGTTAGGAATTATGTGATCCTTACTAGCTGGAAGTAAGGGAGATGGGGCATGAAGTTATTTCTAGGAGTTGGACACATACCAAGTTTAGCTCAGTTCTGGGCATCTTTGAAATACCTATACCAACTTGTTCCTACCTAGTAACTTGCATCTTTGAATGAGAATGTGCTTGCTTACAGCAACGTGCTATATGTTCTGAATGCCCGAATTGGGAATCTGTGTCAAAACTTTGTTAGGAATTATGTGATCCTTACTAGCTGGAAGTAAGGGAGATGGGGCATGAAGTTATTTCTAGGAGTTGGACACATACCAAGTTTAGCTCAGTTCTGGGCATCTTTGAAATACCTATACAAACTTGTTCCTACCTAGTAACTTGCATCTTTGAGTGAGAATCTGCTTGCTTACAGCAACGTGCTATATGTTCTGAATGCCCGAATTGGGAATCTGTGTCAAATCTTTGTTAGGAATTATGTGATCCTTACTAGCTGGAAGTAAGGGAGATGGGGCATGAAGTTATTTCTAGGAGTTGGACATATACCAAGTTTAGCTCAGTTCTGGGCATCTTTGAAATACCTATACAAACTTGTTCCTACATAGTAACTTGCAACTTTGAATGAGAATGTGCTAGCTTACAGCAACTTGCTATATGTTCTGTATGCCCGAATTGGGAATCTGTGTCAAAACTTTGTTAGGAATTATGTGATCCTTACTAGCTGGAAGTAAGGGAGATGGGGCATGAAGTTATTTCTAGGAGATGGACACATACCAAGTTTAGCTCAGTTCTGGGCATCTTTGAAATACCTATACAAACTTGTTCCTACATAGTAACTTGCAACTTTAAATGAAAATGTGCTTGCTTACAGCAACGTGCTATATGTTCTGAATGCCCGAATTGGGAATCTGTGTCAAAACTTTGTTAGGAATTATGTGATCCTTACTAGCTGGAAGTAAGGGAGATGGGGCATGAAGTTATTTCTTGGAGTTGGAGACATACCAAGTTTAGCTCAGTTCTGGGCATCTTTGAAATACCTATACAAACTTGTTCCTACATAGTAACTTGCAACTTTGAATGAGAATGTGCTTGCTTGCAGCAACGTGCTATATGTTCTGAATGCCCGATTTGGGAATCTGTGTCAAAACTTTGTTAGGAATTATGTGATCCTTACTAGCTGGAAGTAAGGGAGATGGGGCATGAAGTTATTTCTTGGAGTTGGAGACATACCAAGTTTAGCTCAGTTCTGGGCATCTTTGAAATACCTATACAAACTTGTTCCTACATAGTAACTTGCAACTTTGAATGAGAATGTGCTTGCTCGCAGCAACGTGCTATATGTTCTGAATGCCCGATTTGGGAATCTGTGTCAAAACTTTGTTAGGAATCATGTGATCCTTACAAGCTGGAAGTAAGGGAGATGGAGCATGAAGTTATTTCTAGGAGTTGGACACATACCAAGTTTAGCTCAGTTCTGGGCATCTTTGAAATACCTATACAAACTTGTTCCTACTTAGTAACTTGCATCTTTGAATGAGAATGTGCTTGCTCGCAGCAACGTGCTATATGTTCTGAATGCCCGAATTGGCAATCTGTGTCAAAACTTTGTTAGGAATTATGTGATCCTTACTAGCTGGAAGTAAGGGAGATGGGGCATGAAGTTATTTCTAGGAGTTGGACACATACCAAGTTTAGCTCAGTTCTGGGCATCTTTGAAATACCTATACAAACTTGTTCCTACATAGTAACTTGCATCTTTGAATGAGAATGTGCTTGCTTACAGCAACGTGCTATATGTTCTGAATGCCCGAATTGGGAATCTGTGTCAAAACTTTGTTAGGAATTATGTGATCCTTACTAGCTGGAAGTAAGGGAGATGGGGCATGAAGTTATTTCTAGGAGTTGGACACATACCAAGTTTAGCTCAGTTCTGGGCATCTTTGAAATACCTATACAAACTTGTTCCTACATAGTAACTTGCAACTTTAAATGAGAATGTGCTTGCTTACAGCAACGTGCTATATGTTCTGAATGTCCGAATTGGGAATCTGTGTCAAAACTTTGTTAGGAATTATGTGATCCTTACTAGCTGGAAGTAAGGGAGATGGGGCATGAAGTTATTTCTAGGAGTTGGACACATACCAAGTTTAGCTCAGTTCTGGGCATCTTTGAAATACCTATACAAACTTGTTCCTACATAGTAACTTGCATCTTTGAATGAGAATGTGCTTGCTTACAGCAACGTGCTATATGTTCTGAATGCCCGAATTGGGAATCTGTGTCAAAACTTTGTTAGGAATTATGTGATCCTTACTAGCTGGAAGTAAGGGAGATGGGGCATGAAGTTATTTCTAGGAGTTGGACACATACCAAGTTTAGCTCAGTTCTGGGCATCTTTGAAATACCTATACAAACTTGTTCCTACATAGTAACTTGCATCTTTGAATGAGAATCTGCTTGCTTACAGCAACGTGCTATATGTTCTGAATGCCCGAATTGAGAATCTGTGTCAAAACTTTGTTAGGAATTATGTGATCCTTACTAGCTGGAAGTAAGGGAGATGGGGCATGAAGTTATTTCTAGGAGTTGGACACATACCAAGTTTAGCTCAGTTCTGGGCATCTTTGAAATACCTATACAAACTTGTTCCTACATAGTAACTTGCAACTTTGAATGAGAATCTGCTTGCTTACAGCAACGTGCTATATGTTCTGAATGCCCGAATTGGGAATCTGTGTCAAAACTTTGTTAGGAATTATGTGATCCTTACTAGCTGGAAGTAAGGGAGATGGGGCATGAAGTTATTTCTAGGAGTTGGACACATACCAAGTTTAGCTCAGTTCTGGGCATCTTTGAAATACCTATACCAACTTGTTCCTACCTAGTAACTTGCATCTTTGAATGAGAATGTGCTTGCTTACAGCAACGTGCTATATGTTCTGAATGCCCGAATTGGGAATCTGTGTCAAAACTTTGTTAGGAATTATGTGATCCTTACTAGCTGGAAGTAAGGGAGATGGGGCATGAAGTTATTTCTAGGAGTTGGACACATACCAAGTTTAGCTCAGTTCTGGGCATCTTTGAAATACCTATACAAACTTGTTCCTACCTAGTAACTTGCATCTTTGAGTGAGAATCTGCTTGCTTACAGCAACGTGCTATATGTTCTGAATGCCCGAATTGGGAATCTGTGTCAAATCTTTGTTAGGAATTATGTGATCCTTACTAGCTGGAAGTAAGGGAGATGGGGCATGAAGTTATTTCTAGGAGTTGGACATATACCAAGTTTAGCTCAGTTCTGGGCATCTTTGAAATACCTATACAAACTTGTTCCTACCTAGTAACTTGCATCTTTGAATGAGAATGTGCTTGCTTGCAGCAACGTGCTATATGTTCTGAATGCCCGAATTGGGAATCTGTGTCAAAACTTTGTTAGGAATTATGTGATCCTTACTAGCTGGAAGTAAGGGAGATGGGGCATGAAGTTATTTCTAGGTGTTGGACACATACCAAGTTTAGCTCAGTTCTGGGCATCTTTGAAATACCTATACAAACTTGTTCCTACATAGTAACTTGCATCTTTGAATGAGAATCTGCTTGCTTACAGCAACGTGCTATATGTTCTGAATGCCCGAATTGAGAATCTGTGTCAAAACTTTGTTAGGAATTATGTGATCCTTACTAGCTGGAAGTAAGGGAGATGGGGCATGAAGTTATTTCTAGGAGTTGGACACATACCAAGTTTAGCTCAGTTCTGGGCATCTTTGAAATACCTATACAAACTTGTTCCTACATAGTAACTTGCAACTTTGAATGAGAATCTGCTTGCTTACAGCAACGTGCTATATGTTCTGAATGCCCGAATTGGGAATCTGTGTCAAAACTTTGTTAGGAATTATGTGATCCTTACTAGCTGGAAGTAAGGGAGATGGGGCATGAAGTTATTTCTAGGAGTTGGACACATACCAAGTTTAGCTCAGTTCTGGGCATCTTTGAAATACCTATACCAACTTGTTCCTACCTAGTAACTTGCATCTTTGAATGAGAATGTGCTTGCTTACAGCAACGTGCTATATGTTCTGAATGCCCGAATTGGGAATCTGTGTCAAAACTTTGTTAGGAATTATGTGATCCTTACTAGCTGGAAGTAAGGGAGATGGGGCATGAAGTTATTTCTAGGAGTTGGACACATACCAAGTTTAGCTCAGTTCTGGGCATCTTTGAAATACCTATACAAACTTGTTCCTACCTAGTAACTTGCATCTTTGAGTGAGAATCTGCTTGCTTACAGCAACGTGCTATATGTTCTGAATGCCCGAATTGGGAATCTGTGTCAAATCTTTGTTAGGAATTATGTGATCCTTACTAGCTGGAAGTAAGGGAGATGGGGCATGAAGTTATTTCTAGGAGTTGGACATATACCAGTTTAGCTCAGTTCTGGGCATCTTTGAAATACCTATACAAACTTGTTCCTACCTAGTAACTTGCATCTTTGAATGAGAATGTGCTTGCTTGCAGCAACGTGCTATATGTTCTGAATGCCCGAATTGGGAATCTGTGTCAAAACTTTGTTAGGAATTATGTGATCCTTACTAGCTGGAAGTAAGGGAGATGGGGCATGAAGTTATTTCTAGGTGTTGGACACATACCAAGTTTAGCTCAGTTCTGGGCATCTTTGAAATACCTATACAAACTTGTTCCTACATAGTAACTTGCATCTTTGAATGAGAATCTGCTTGCTTACAGCAACGTGCTATATGTTCTGAATGCCCGAATTGAGAATCTGTGTCAAAACTTTGTTAGGAATTATGTGATCCTTACTAGCTGGAAGTAAGGGAGATGGGGCATGAAGTTATTTCTAGGAGTTGGACACATACCAAGTTTAGCTCAGTTCTGGGCATCTTTGAAATACCTATACAAACTTGTTCCTACATAGTAACTTGCAACTTTGAATGAGAATCTGCTTGCTTACAGCAACGTGCTATATGTTCTGAATGCCCGAATTGGGAATCTGTGTCAAAACTTTGTTAGGAATTATGTGATCCTTACTAGCTGGAAGTAAGGGAGATGGGGCATGAAGTTATTTCTAGGAGTTGGACACATACCAAGTTTAGCTCAGTTCTGGGCATCTTTGAAATACCTATACCAACTTGTTCCTACCTAGTAACTTGCATCTTTGAATGAGAATGTGCTTGCTTACAGCAACGTGCTATATGTTCTGAATGCCCGAATTGGGAATCTGTGTCAAAACTTTGTTAGGAATTATGTGATCCTTACTAGCTGGAAGTAAGGGAGATGGGGCATGAAGTTATTTCTAGGAGTTGGACACATACCAAGTTTAGCTCAGTTCTGGGCATCTTTGAAATACCTATACAAACTTGTTCCTACCTAGTAACTTGCATCTTTGAGTGAGAATCTGCTTGCTTACAGCAACGTGCTATATGTTCTGAATGCCCGAATTGGGAATCTGTGTCAAAACTTTGTTAGGAATTATGTGATCCTTACTAGCTGGAAGTAAGGGAGATGGGGCATGAAGTTATTTCTAGGAGTTGGACACATACCAAGTTTAGCTCAGTTCTGGGCATCTTTGAAATACCTATACAAACTTGTTCCTACATAGTAACTTGCAACTTTGAATGAGAATGTGCTGCTTACACCAACGTGCTATATGTTCTGAATGCCCGAATTGGGAATCTGTGTCAAAACTTTGTTAGGAATTATGTGATCCTTACTAGCTGGAAGTAAGGGAGATGGGGCATGAAGTTATTTCTAGGAGTTGGACACATACCAAGTTTAGCTCAGTTCTGGGCATCTTTGAAATACCTATACAAACCTCTTCCTACCTAGTAACTTGCATCTTTGAATTAGAATGTGCTTGCTTACAGCAACGTGCTATATGTTCTGAATGCCCGAATTGGGAATCTGTGTCAAAACTTTGTTAGGAATTATGTGATCCTTACTAGCTGGAAGTAAGGGAGATGGGGCATGAAGTTATTTCTAGGAGTTGGACACATACCAAGTTTAGCTCAGTTCTGGGCATCTTTGAAATACCTATACAAACTTGTTCCTACATAGTAACTTGCATCTTTGAATGAGAATCTGCTTGCTTACAGCAACGTGCTATATGTTCTGAATCCCCGAATTGGGAATCTGTGTCAAAACTTTGTTAGGAATTATGTGATCCTTACTAGCTGGAAGTAAGGGAGATGGGGCATGAAGTTATTTCTAGGAGTTGGACACATACCAAGTTTAGCTCAGTTCTGGGCATCTTTGAAATACCTATACAAACTTGTTCCTACATAGTATCTTGCAACTTTGAATGAGAATGTGCTTGCTTACAGCAATGTGCTATATGTTCTGAATGCCCGAATTGGGAATCTGTGTCAAAACTTTGTTAGGAATTATGTGATCCTTACTAGCTGGAAGTAAGGGAGATGGGGCATGAAGTTATTTCTAGGAGTTGGACACATACCAAGTTTAGCTCAGTTCTGGGCATCTTTGAAATACCTATACAAACTTGTTACTACATAGTAACTTGCAACTTTGAATGAGAATGTGCTTGCTTACAGCAACGTGCTATATGTTCTGAATGCCCGAATTGGGAATCTGTGTCAAAACTTTGTTAGGAATTATGTGATCCTTACTAGCTGGAAGAAAGGGAGATGGGGCATGAAGTTATTTCTTGGAGTAGGAGACATACCAAGTTTAGCTCAGTTCTGGGCATCTTTGAAATACCTATACAAACTTGTTCCTACATAGTAACTTGCAACTTTGAATGAGAATGTGCTTGCTTGCAGCAACGTGCTATATGTTCTGAATGCCCGAATAGGGAATCTGTGTCAAAACTTTGTTAGGAATTATGTGATCCTTACTAGCTGGAAGTAAGGGAGATGGGGCATGAAGTTATTTCTAGGAGTTGGACACATACCAAGTTTAGCTCAGTTCTGGGCATCTTTGAAATACCTATACAAACTTGTTCCTACATAGTAACTTGCATCTTTGAATGAGAATGTGCATGCTTGCAGCAACGTGCTATATGTTCTGAATGCCCGAATTGGGAATCTGTGTCAAAACTTTGTTAGGAATTATGTGATCCTTACTAGCTGGAAGTAAGGGAGATGGGGCATGAAGTTATTTCTAGGAGTTGGACACATACCAAGTTTAGCTCAGTTCTGGGCATCTTTGAAATACCTATACAAACTTGTTCCTACATAGTAACTTGCATCTTTGAATGAGAATCTGCTTGCTTACAGCAACGTGCTATATGTTCTGAATGCCCGAATTGGGAATCTGTGTCAAAACTTTGTTAGGAATTATGTGATCCTTACTAGCTGGAAGAAAGGGAGATGGGGCATGAAGTTATTTCTAGGAGTTGGACACATACCAAGTTTAGCTCAGTTCTGGGCATCTTTGAAACACCTATACAAACTTGTTCCTACATAGTAACTTGCAACTTTGAATGAGAATGTGCTTGCTTACAGCAACGTGCTATATGTTCTGAATGCCCGAATTGGGAATCTGTGTCAAAACTTTGTTAGGAATTATGTGATCCTTACTAGCTGGAAGTAAGGGAGATGGGGCATGAAGTTATTTCTAGGAGTTGGACACATACCAAGTTTAGCTCAGTTCTGGGCATCTTTGAAATACCTATACAAACTTGTTCCTACATAGTAACTTGCATCTTTGAATGAGAATGTGCTTGCTTACAGCAACGTGCTATATGTTCTGAATGCCCGAATTGGGAATCTGTGTCAAAACTTTGTTAGGAATTATGTGATCCTTACTAGCTGAAAGTAAGGGAGATGGGGCATGAAGTTATTTCTAGGAGTTAGACACATACCAAGTTAGGTCAGTTCTGGGCATCTTTGAAATACCTATACAAACTTGTTCCTACATAGTATCTTGCAACTTTGAATGAGAATGTGCTTGCTTACAGCAACGTGCTATATGTTCTGAATGCCCGAATTGGGAATCTGTGTCAAAACTTTTTAGGAATTATGTGATCCTTACTAGCTGGAAGTAAGGTAGATGGGGCATGAAGTTATTTCTAGGAGTTGGACACATACCAAGTTTACCTCAGTTCTGGGCATCTTTGAAACACCTATACAAACTTGTTCCTACATAGTAACTTGCGTCTTTGAATGAGAATGTGCTTGCTTACAGCAACGTGCTATATGTTCTGAATGCCCGAATTGGGAATCTGTGTCAAAACTTTGTTAGGAATTATGTGATCCTTACTAGCTGGAAGTAAGGGAGATGGGGCATGAAGTTATTTCTAGGAGTTGGACACATACCAAGTTTAGCTCAGTTCTGGGCATCTTTGAAATACCTATACAAACTTGTTCCTACATAGTAACTTGCATCTTTGAATGAGAATGTGCTTGCTTACAGCAACGTGCTATATGTTCTGAATGCCCGAATTGGGAATCTGTGTCAAAACTTTGTTAGGAATTATGTGATCCTTACTAGCTGAAAGTAAGGGAGATGGGGCATGAAGTTATTTCTAGGAGTTGGACACATACCAAGTTAGGTCAGTTCTGGGCATCTTTGAAATACCTATACAAACTTGTTCCTACATAGTATCTTGCAACTTTGAATGAGAATGTGCTTGCTTACAGCAACGTGCTATATGTTCTGAATGCCCGAATTGGGAATCTGTGTCAAAACTTTTTAGGAATTATGTGATCCTTACTAGCTGGAAGTAAGGTAGATGGGGCATGAAGTTATTTCTAGGAGTTGGACACATACCAAGTTTACCTCAGTTCTGGGCATCTTTGAAACACCTATACAAACTTGTTCCTACATAGTAACTTGCGTCTTTGAATGAGAATGTGCTTGCTTACAGCAACGTGCTATATGTTCTGAATGCCCGAATTGGCAATCTGTGTCATAACTTTGTTAGGAATTATGTGATCCTTACTAGCTGGAAGTAAGGGAGATGGGGCATGAAGTTATTTCTAGGAGTTGGACACATACCAAGGTTAGCTCAGTTCTGGGCATCTTTGAAATACCTATACAAACTTGTTCCTACATAGTAACTTGCAACTTTGAATGAAAATGTGCTTGCTTACAGCAACGTGCTATATGTTCTGAATGCCCGAATTGGCAATCTGTGTCAAAACTTTGTTAGGAATTATGTGATCCTTACTAGCTGGAAGTAAGGGAGATGGGGCATGAAGTTATTTCTAGGAGTTGGACACATACCAAGTTTAGCTCAGTTCTGGGCATCTTTGAAATACCTATACAAACTTGTTCCTACATAGTAACTTGCATCTTTGAATGAGAATCTGCTTGCTTACAGCAACGTGCTATATGATCTGAATGCCCGAATTGGTAATCTGTGTCAAATCTTTGTTAGGAATTATGTGATCCTTACTAGCTGGAAGTAAGGGAGATGGGGCATGAAGTTATTTCTAGGAGTTGGACACATACCAAGTTTAGCTCAGTTCTGGGCATCTTTGAAATACCTATACAAACTTGTTCCTACATAGTAACTTGCATCTTTGAATGAGAATCTGCTTGCTTACAGCAACGTGCTATATGTTCTGAATGCCCGAATTGGGAATCTGTGTCAAAACAGTTAGGAATTATGTGATCCTTACTAGCTGGAAGTAAGGGAGATGGGGCATGAAGTTATTTCTAGGAGTTGGACACATACCAAGTTTAGCTCAGTTCTGGGCATCTTTGAAATACCTATACAAACTTGTTCCTACATAGTAACTTGCATCTTTGAATGAGAATCTGCTTGCTTACAGCAACGTGCTATATGTTCTGAATGCCCGAATTGGGAATCTGTGTCAAAACTGTTAGGAATTATGTGATCCTTACTAGCTGGAAGTAAGGGAGATGGGGCATGAAGTTATTTCTAGGAGTTGGACACATACCAAGTTTAGCTCAGTTCTGGGCATCTTTGAAATACCTATACAAACTTGTTCCTACATAGTAACTTGCATCTTTGAATGAGAATCTGCTTGCTTACAGCAACGTGCTATATGTTCTGAAAGCCCGAATTGGGAATCTGTGTCAAAACTGTTAGGAATTATGTGATCCTTACTAGCTGGAAGTAAGGGAGATGGGGCATGAAGTTATTTCTAGGAGTTGGACACATACCAAGTTTAGCTCAGTTCTGGGCATCTTTGAAATACCTATAAAAACTTGTTCCTACATAGTAACTTGCAACTTTGAATGAAAATGTGCTTGCTTACAGCAACGTGCTATATGTTCTGAATGCCCGAATTGGCAATCTGTGTCAAAACTTTGTTAGGAATTATGTGATCCTTACTAGCTGGAAGTAAGGGAGATGGGGCATGAAGTTATTTCTAGGAGTTGGACACATACCAAGTTTAGCTCAGTTCTGGGCATCTTTGAAATACCTATACAAACTTGTTCCTACATAGTAACTTGCATCTTTGAATGAGAATCTGCTTGCTTACAGCAACGTGCTATATGTTCTGAATGCCCGAATTGGGAATCTGTGTCAAATCTTTGTTAGGAATTATGTGATCCTTACTAGCTGGAAGTAATGGAGATGGGGCATGAAGTTATTTCTAGGAGTTGGACACATACCAAGTTTAGCTCAGTTCTGGGCATCTTTGAAATACCTATACAAACTTGTTCCTACATCGTAACTTGTATCTTTGAATGAGAATCTGCTTGCTTACAGCAACGTGCTATATGTTCTGAATGCCCGAATTGGGAATCTGTGTCAAAACAGTTAGGAATTATGTGATCCTTACTAGCTGGAAGTAAGGGAGATGGGGCATGAAGTTATTTCTAGGAGTTGGACACATACCAAGTTTAGCTCAGTTCTGGGCATCTTTGAAATACCTATACAAACTTGTTCCTACATAGTAACTTGCATCTTTGAATGAGAATCTGCTTGCATACAGCAACGTGGTATATGTTCTGAATGCCCGAATTGGGAATCTGTGTCAAAACTTTGTTAGGAATTATGTGATCCTTACTAGCTGGAAGTAAGGGAGATGGGGCATGAAGTTATTTCTAGGAGTTGGACACATACCAAGTTTAGCTCAGTTCTGGGCATCTTTGAAATACCTATACAAACTTGTTCCTACATAGTAACTTGCATCTTTGAATGAGAATCTGCTTGCTTACAGCAACGTGCTATATGTTCTGAATGCCCGAATTGAGAATCTGTGTCAAAACTTTGTTAGGAATTATGTGATCCTTACTAGCTGGAAGTAAGGGAGATGGGGCATGAAGTTATTTCTAGGAGTTGGACACATACCAAGTTTAGCTCAGTTCTGGGCATCTTTGAAATACCTATACAAACTTGTTCCTACATAGTAACTTGCAACTTTGAATGAAAATGTGCTTGCTTACAGCAACGTGCTGTATGTTCTGAATGCCCGAATTGGGAATCTGTGTCAAAACTTTGTTAGGAATTATGTGATCCTTACTAGCTGGAAGTAAGGGAGATGGGGCATGAAGTTATTTCTAGGAGTTGGACACATACCAAGTTTAGCTCAGTTCTGGGCATCTTTGAAATACCTATACAAACTTGTTCCTACATAGTAACTTGCAACTTTGAATGAGAATGTGCTTGCTTACAGCAACGTGCTATATGTTCTGAATGCCCGAATTGGGAATCTGTGTCAAAACTTTGTTAGGAATTATGTGATCCTTACTAGCTGGAAGTAAGGGCTATGGGGCATGAAGTTATTTCTAGGAGTTGGACACATACCAAGTTTAGCTCAGTTCTGGGCATCTTTGAAATACGTATACAAACTTGTTCCTACATAGTAACTTGCATCTTTGAATGAGAATGTGCTTGCTTACAGCAACGTGCTATATGTTCTGAATGCCCGAATTGGGAATCTGTGTCAAAACTTTGTTAGGAATTATGTGATCCTTAATAGCTGGAAGTAAGGGAGATGGGGCATGAAGTTATTTCTAGGAGTTGGACACATACCAAGTTTAGCTCAGTTCTGGGCATCTTTGAAATACCTATACAAACTTGTTCCTACATAGTAACTTGCATCTTTGAATGAGAATCTGCTTGCTTACAGCAACGTGCTATATGTTCTGAATGCCCGAATTGAGAATCTGTGTCAAAACTTTGTTAGGAATTATGTGATCCTTACTAGCTGGAAGTAAGGGAGATGGGGCATGAAGTTATTTCTAGGAGTTGGACACATACCAAGTTTAGCTCAGTTCTGGGCATCTTTGAAATACCTATACAAACTTGTTCCTACATAGTAACTTGCAACTTTGAATGAAAATGTGCTTGCTTACAGCAACGTGCTATATGTTCTGAATGCCCGAATTGGGAATCTGTGTCAAAACTTTGTTAGGAATTATGTGATCCTTACTAGCTGGAAGTAAGGGAGATGGGGCATGAAGTTATTTCTAGGAGTTGGACACATACCAAGTTTAGCTCAGTTCTGGGCATCTTTGAAATACCTATACAAACTTGTTCCTACCTAGTAACTTGCATCTTTGAATGAGAATGTGCTTGCTTACAGCAACGTGCTATATGTTCTGAATGCCCGAATTGGGAATCTGTGTCAAAACTTTGTTAGGAATTATGTGATCCTTACTAGCTGGAAGTAAGGGAGATGGGGCATGAAGTTATTTCTAGGAGTTGGACACATACCAAGTTTAGCTCAGTTCTGGGCATCTTTGAAATACCTATACAAACTTGTTCCTACCTAGTAACTTGCATCTTTGAATGAGAATGTGCTTGCTTACAGCAACGTGCTATATGTTCTGAATGCCCGAATTGGGAATCTGTGTCAAATCTTTGTTAGGAATTATGTGATCCTTACTAGCTGGAAGTAAGGGAGATGGGGCATGAAGTTATTTCTAGGAGTTGGACACATACCAAGTTTAGCTCAGTTCTGGGCATCTTTGAAATAACTATACAAACTTGTTCCTACATAGTAACTTGCAACTTTGAATGAAAATGTGCTTGCTTACAGCAACGTGCTATATGTTCTGAATGCCCGAATTGGGAATCTGTGTCAAAACTTTGTTAGGAATTATGTGATCCTTACTAGCTGGAAGTAAGGGAGATGGGGCATGAAGTTATTTCTAGGAGTTGGACACATACCAAGTTTAGCTCAGTTCTGGGCATCTTTGAAATACCTATACAAACTTGTTCCTACATAGTAACTTGCATCTTTGAATGAGAATGTGCTTGCTTACAGCAACGTGCTATATGTTCTGAATGCCCGAATTGGGAATCTGTGTCAAAACTTTGTTAGGAATTATGTCATCCTTACTAGCTGGAAGTAAGGGAGATGGAGCATGAAGTTATTTCTAGGAGTTGGACACATACCAAGTTTAGCTCAGTTCTGGGCATCTTTGAAATACCTATACAAACTTGTTCCTACGTAGTAACTTGCAACTTTGAATGAAAATGTGCTTGCTTACAGCAACGTGCTATATGTTCTGAATGCCCGAATTGGGAATCTGTGTCAAAACTTTGTTAGGAATTATGTCATCCTTACTAGCTGGAAGTAAGGGAGATGGGGCATGAAGTTATTTCTAGGAGTTGGACACATACCAAGTTTAGCTCAGTTCTGGGCATCTTTGAAATACCTATACAAACTTGTTCCTACATAATAACTTGCATCTTTGAATGAGAATCTGCTTGCTTACAGCAACGTGCTATATGTTCTGAATGCCCGAATTGGGAATCTGTGTCAAAACTTTGTTAGGAATTATGTCATCCTTACTAGCTGGAAGTAAGGGAGATGGGGCATGAAGTTATTTCTAGGAGTTGGACACATACCAAGTTTAGCTCAGTTCTGGGCATCTTTGAAATACCTATACCAACTTGTTCCTACCTAGTAACTTGCATCTTTGAATGAGAATGTGCTTGCTTACAGCAACGTGCTATATGTTCTGAATGCCCGAATAGGGAATCTGTGTCAAAACTTTGTTAGGAATTATGTGATCCTTACTAGCTGGAAGTAAGGGAGATGGGGCATGAAGTTATTTCTAGGAGTTGGACACATACCAAGTTTAGCTCAGTTCTGGGCATCTTTGAAATACCTATACAAACTTGTTCCTACATAGTAACTTGCAACTTTGAATGAAAATGTGCTTGCTTACAGCAACGTGCTATATGTTCTGAATGCCCGAATTGGGAATCTGTGTCAAAACTTTGTTAGGAATTATGTGATCCTTACTAGCTGGAAGTAAGGGAGATGGGGCATGAAGTTATTTCTTGGAGTTGGAGACATACCAAGTTTAGCTCAGTTCTGGGCATCTTTGAAATACCTATACAAACTTGTTCCTACATAGTAACTTGCAACTTTGAATGAGAATGTGCTTGCTTGCAGCAACGTGCTATATGTTCTGAATGCCCGATTTGGGAATCTGTGTCAAAACTTTGTTAGGAATTATGTGATCCTTACTAGCTGGAAGTAAGGGAGATGGGGCATGAAGTTATTTCTAGGAGTTGGACACATACCAAGTTTCGCTCAGTTCTGGGCATCTTTGAAATACCTATACAAACTTGTTCCTACCTAGTAACTTGCATCTTTGAATTAGAATGTGCTTGCTTACAGCAACGTGCTATATGTTCTGAATGCCCGAATTGGGAATCTGTGTCAAAACTTTGTTAGGAATTATGTGATCCTTACTAGCTGGAAGTAAGGGAGATGGGGCATGAAGTTATTTCTAGGAGTTGGACACATACCAAGTTTAGCTCAGTTCTGGGCATCTTTGAAATACCTATACAAACTTGTTCCTACATAGTAACTTGCATCTTTGAATGAGAATCTGCTTGCTTACAGCAACGTGCTATATGTTCTGAATGCCCGAATTGGGAATCTGTGTCAAAACTTTGTTAGGAATTATGTGATCCTTTCTAGCTGGAAGTAAGCGAGATGGGGCATGAAGTTATTTCTAGGAGAAGGACACATACCAAGTTTAGCTCAGTTCTGGGCATCTTTGAAATACCTATACAAACTTGTTCCTACATAGTAACTTGCATCTTTGAATGAGAATGTGCTTGCTTACAGCAACGTGCTATATGTTCTGAATGCCCGAAATGGCAATCTGTGTCAAAACTTTGTTAGGAATTATGTGATCCTTACTAGTTGGAAGTAAGGGAGATGGGGCATGAAGTTATTTCTAGGAGTTGGACACATACCAAGTTTAGCTCAGTTCTGGGCATCTTTGAAATACCTATACAAACTTGTTCCTACATAGTAACTTGCAACTTTGAATGAAAATGTGCTTGCTTACAGCAACGTGCTATATGTTCTGAATGCCCGAATTGGGAATCTGTGTGAAAACATTGTTAGGAATTATGTGATCCTTACTAGCTGGAAGTAAGGGAGATGGGGCATGAAGTTATTTCTAGGAGTTGGACACATACCAAGTTTAGCTCTGTTCTGGGCATCTTTGAAATACCTATACAAACTTGTTCCTACCTAGTAACTTGCATCTTTGAATTAGAATGTGCTTGCTTACAGCAACGTGCTATATGTTCTGAATGCCCGAATTGGGAATCTGTGTCAAAACTTTGTTAGGAATTATGTGATCCTTACTAGCTGGAAGTAAGGGAGATGGGGCATGAAGTTATTTCTAGGAGTTGGACACATACCAAGTTTAGCTCAGTTCTGGGCATCTTTGAAATACCTATACAAACTTGTTCCTACATAGCATCATGCAACTTTGAATGAGAATGTGCTTGCTTACAGCAACGTGCTACATGTTCTGAATGCCCGAATTGGGAATCTGTGTCAAAACTTTGTTAGGAATTATGTGATCCTTACTAGCTGGAAGTAAGGGAGATGGGGCATGAAGTTATTTCTAGGAGTTGGACACATCCCAAGTTTAGCTCAGTTCTGGGCATCTTTGAAATACCTATACAAACTTGTTCCTACATAGTAACTTGCAACTTTGAATGAGAATGTGCTTGCTTACAGCAACGTGCTATATGTTCTGAATGCCCGAATTGGGAATCTGTGTCAAAACTTTGTTAGGAATTATGTGATCCTTACTAGCTGGAAGTAAGGGAGATCTGGCATGAAGTTATTTCTTGGAGTTGGAGACATACCAAGTTTAGCTCAGTTCTGGGCATCTTTGAAATACCTATAAAAACTTGTTCCTACATAGTAACTTGCATCTTTGAATGAGAATGTGCTTGCTTGCAGCAACGTGCTATATGTTCTGAATGCCCGAATAGGGAATCTGTGTCAAAACTTTGTTAGGAATTATGTGATCCTTACTAGCTGGAAGTAAGGGAGATGGGGCATGAATTTATTTCTAGGAGTTGGACACATACCAAGTTTAGCTCAGTTCTGGGCATCTTTGAAATACCTATACAAACTTGTTCCTACATAGTAACTTGCATCTTTGAATGAGAATGTGCTTGCTTGCAGCAACGTGCTATATGTTCTGAATGCCCGAATAGGGAATCTGTGTCAAAACTTTGTTAGGAATTATGTGATCCTTACTAGCTGGAAGTAAGGGAGATGGGGCATGAAGTTATTTCTAGGAGTTGGACACATACCAAGTTTCGCTCTGTTCTGGGCATCTTTGAAATACCTATACAAACTTGTTCCTACCTAGTAACTTGCATCTTTGAATGAGAATGTGCTTGCTTACAGCAACGTGCTATATGTTCTGAATGCCCGAATTGGGAATCTGTGTCAAAACTTTGTTAGGAATTATGTGATCCTTAGTAGCTGGAAGTAAGGGAGATGGGGCATGAAGTTATTTCTAGGAGTTGGACACATACCAAGTTTAGCTCAGTTCTGGGCATCTTTGAAATACCTATACAAACTTGTTCCTACATAGTAACTTGCATCTTTGAATGAGAATCTGCTTGCTTACAGCAACGTGCTATATGTTCTGAATGCCCGAATTGGGAATCTGTGTCAAAACTTTGTTAGGAATTATGTGATCCTTACTAGCTGGAAGTAAGGGAGATGGGGCATGAAGTTATTTCTAGGATTTGGACACATACCAAGTTTAGCTCAGTTCTGGGCATCTTTGAAATACCTATACAAACTTGTTCCTACATAGCATCTTGCAACTTTGAATGAGAATGTGCTTGCTTACAGCAACGTGCTACATGTTCTGAATGCCCGAATTGGGAATCTGTGTCAAAACTTTGTTAGGAATTATGTGATCCTTACTAGCTGGAAGTAAGGGAGATGGGGCATGAAGTTATTTCTAGGAGTTGGACACATCCCAAGTTTAGCTCAGTTCTGGGCATCTTTGAAATACCTATACAAACTTGTTCCTACATAGTAACTTGCAACTTTGAATGAGAATGTGCTTGCTTACAGCAACGTGCTATATGTTCTGAATGCCCGAATTGGGAATCTGTGTCAAAACTTTGTTAGGAATTATGTGATCCTTACTAGCTGGAAGTAAGGGAGATGGGGCATGAAGTTATTTCTAGGAGTTGGACACATACCAAGTTTAGCTCAGTTCTGGGCATCTTTGAAATACCTATACAAACTTGTTCCTGCATAGTAACTTGCATCTTTGAATGAGAATGTGCTTGCTTGCAGCAACGTGCTATATGTTCTGAATGCCCGAATAGGGAATCTGTGTCAAAACTTTGTTAGGAATTATGTGATCCTTACTAGCTGGAAGTAAGGGAGATGGGGCATGAAGTTATTTCTAGGAGTTGGACACATAGCAAGTTTAGCTCAGTTCTGGGCATCTTTGAAATACCTATACAAACTTGTTCCTACATAGTAACTTGCATCTTTGAATGAGAATGTGCTTGCTTACAGCAACGTGCTATATGTTCTGAATGCCCGAATTGGCAATCTGTGTCAAAACTTTGTTAGGAATTATGTGATCCTTACTAGCTGGAAGTAAGGGAGATGGGGCATGAAGTTATTTCTAGGAGTTGGACACATACCAAGTTTAGCTCAGTTCTGGGCATCTTTGAAATACCTATACAAACTTGTTCCTACATAGTAACTTGCAACTTTGAATGAGAATGTGCTTGCTTACAGCAACGTGCTATATGTTCTGAATGCCCGAATTGGGAATCTGTGTCAAAACTTTGTTAGGAATTATGTGATCCTTACTAGCTGGAAGTAAGGGAGATGGGGCATGAAGTTATTTCTAGGAGTTGGACACATACCAAGTTTAGCTCAGTTCTGGGCATCTTTGAAATACCTATACAAACTTGTTCCTACATAGTAACTTGCATCTTTGAATGAGAATGTGCTTGCTTACAGCAACGTGCTATATGTTCTGAATGCCCGAATTGGCAATCTGTGTCAAGACTTTGTTAGGAATTATGTGATCCTTACTAGCTGGAAGTAAGGGAGATGGGGCATGAAGTTATTTCTAGGAGTTGGACACATACCAAGTTTAGCTCAGTTCTGGGCATCTTTGAAATACCTATACAAACTTGTTCCTACATAGTAACTTGCAACTTTGAATGAGAATGTGCTTGCTTACAGCAACGTGCTATATGTTCTGAATGCCCGAATTGGGAATCTGTGTCAAGACTTTGTTGGGAATTATGTGATCCTTACTAGCTGGAAGTAAGGGAGATGGGGCATGAAGTTATTTCTAGGAGTTGGACACATACCAAGTTTAGCTCAGTTCTGGGCATCTTTGAAATACCTATACAAACTTGTTCCTACATAGTAACTTGCATCTTTGAATGAGAATCTGCTTGCTTACAGCAACGTGCTATATGTTCTGAATGCCCGAATTGGGAATCTGTGTCAAAACTTTGTTAGGAATTATGTCATCCTTACTAGCTGGAAGTAAGGGAGATGGGGCATGAAGTTATTTCTAGGAGTTGGACACATACCAAGTTTAGCTCAGTTCTGGGCATCTTTGAAATACCTATACAAACTTGTTCCTACATGGTAACTTGCATCTTTGAATGAGAATGTGCTTGCTTACAGCAACGTGCTATATGTTCTGAATGCCCGAATTGGGAATCTGTGTCAAAACTTTGTTAGGAATTATGTGATCCTTACTAGCTGGAAGTAAGGGAGATGGGGCATGAAGTTATTTCTAGGAGTTGGACACATAGCAAGTTTAGCTCAGTTCTGGGCATCTTTGAAATACCTATACAAACTTGTTCCTACATAGTAACTTGCATCTTTGAATGAGAATCTGCTTGCTTACAGCAACGTGCTATATGTTCTGAATGCCCGAATTGGGAATCTGTGTCAAAACTTTGTTAGGAATTATGTGATCCTTACTAGCTGGAAGTAAGGGAGATGGGGCATGAAGTTATTTCTAGGAGTTGGACACATACCAAGTTTAGCTCAGTTCTGGGCATCTTTGAAATACCTATACAAACTTCTTCCTACATAGTAACTTGCAACTTTGAATGAGAATGTGCTTGCTTACAGCAACGTGCTATATGTTCTGAATGCCCGAATTGGGAATCTGTGTCAAAACTTTGTTAGGAATTATGTGATCCTTACTAGCTGGAAGTAAGGGAGATGGGGCATGAAGTTATTTCTAGGAGTTGGACACATACCAAGTTTAGCTCAGTTCTGGGCATCTTTGAAATACCTATACAAACTTGTTCCTACATAGTAACTTGCATCTTTGAATGAGAATCTGCTTGCTTACAGCAACGTGCTAAATGTTCTGAATGCCCGAATTGGCAATCTGTGTCAAAACTTTGTTAGGAATTATGTGATCCTTACTAGCTGGAAGTAAGGGAGATGGGGCATGAAGTTATTTCTAGGAGTTGGACACATACCAAGTTTAGCTCAGTTCTGGGCATCTTTGAAATACCTATGCAAACTTGTTCCTACATAGTAACTTGCATCTTTGAATGAGAATGTGCTTGCTTACAGCAACGTGCTATATGTTCTGAATGCCCGAACTGGGAATCTGTGTCAAAACTTTGTTAGGAATTATGTGATCCTTACTAGCTGGAAGTAAGGGAGATGGGGCATGAAGTTATTTCTAGGAGTTGGACACATACCAAGTTTAGCTCAGTTCTGGGCATCTTTGAAATACCTATGCAAACTTGTTCCTACATAGTAACTTGCATCTTTGAATGAGAATGTGCTTGCTTACAGCAACGTGCTATATGTTCTGAATGCCCGAATTGGGAATCTGTGTCAAAACTTTGTTAGGAATTATGTGATCCTTACTAGCTGGAAGTAAGGGAGATGGGGCATGAAGTTATTTCTAGGAGTTGGACACATACCAAGTTTAGCTCAGTTCTGGGCATCTTTGAAATACCTATACAAACTTGTTCCTACATAGTAACTTGCATCTTTGAATGAGAATGTGCTTGCTTACAGCAACGTGCTATATGTTCTGAATGCCCGAATTGGGAATCTGTGTCAAAACTTTGTTAGGAATTATGTGATCCTTACTAGCTGGAAGTAAGGGAGATGGGGCATGAAGTTATTTCTTGGAGTTGGACACATAGCAAGTTTAGCTCAGTTCTGGGCATCTTTGAAATACCTATACAAACTTGTTCCTACATAGTAACTTGCATCTTTCAATGAGAATCTGCTTGCTTACAGCAACGTGCTATATGTTCTGAATGCCCGAATTGGGAATCTGTGTCAAAACTTTGTTAGGAATTATGTGATCCTTACTAGCTGGAAGTAAGGGAGATGGGGCATGAAGTTATTTCTAGGAGTTGGACACATACCAAGTTTAGCTCAGTTCTGGGCATCTTTGAAATACCTATACAAACTTGTTCCTACATAGTAACTTGCATCTTTGAATGAGAATCTGCTTGCTTACAGCAACGTGCTAAATGTTCTGAATGCCCGAATTGGCAATCTGTGTCAAAACTTTGTTAGGAATTATGTGATCCTTACTAGCTGGAAGTAAGGGAGATGGGGCATGAAGTTATTTCTAGGAGTTGGACACATACCAAGTTTAGCTCAGTTCTGGGCATCTTTGAAATACCTATGCAAACTTGTTCCTACATAGTAACTTGCATCTTTGAATGAGAATGTGCTTGCTTACAGCAACGTGCTATATGTTCTGAATGCCCGAACTGGGAATCTGTGTCAAAACTTTGTTAGGAATTATGTGATCCTTACTAGCTGGAAGTAAGGGAGATGGGGCATGAAGTTATTTCTAGGAGTTGGACACATACCAAGTTTAGCTCAGTTCTGGGCATCTTTGAAATACCTATGCAAACTTGTTCCTACATAGTAACTTGCATCTTTGAATGAGAATGTGCTTGCTTACAGCAACGTGCTATATGTTCTGAATGCCCGAATTGGGAATCTGTGTCAAAACTTTGTTAGGAATTATGTGATCCTTACTAGCTGGAAGTAAGGGAGATGGGGCATGAAGTTATTTCTAGGAGTTGGACACATACCAAGTTTAGCTCAGTTCTGGGCATCTTTGAAATACCTATACAAACTTGTTCCTACATAGTAACTTGCATCTTTGAATGAGAATGTGCTTGCTTACAGCAACGTGCTATATGTTCTGAATGCCCGAATTGGGAATCTGTGTCAAAACTTTGTTAGGAATTATGTGATCCTTACTAGCTGGAAGTAAGGGAGATGGGGCATGAAGTTATTTCTTGGAGTTGGACACATAGCAAGTTTAGCTCAGTTCTGGGCATCTTTGAAATACCTATACAAACTTGTTCCTACATAGTAACTTGCATCTTTCAATGAGAATCTGCTTGCTTACAGCAACGTGCTATATGTTCTGAATGCCCGAATTGGGAATCTGTGTCAAAACTTTGTTAGGAATTATGTGATCCTTACTAGCTGGAAGTAAGGGAGATGGGGCATGAAGTTATTTCTAGGAGTTGGACACATCCCAAGTTTAGCTCAGTTCTGGGCATCTTTGAAATACCTATACAAACTTGTTCCTACATAGTAACTTGCAACTTTGAATGAGAATGTGCTTGCTTACAGCAACGTGCTATATGTTCTGAATGCCCGAATTGGGAATCTGTGTCAAAACTTTGTTAGGAATTATGTGATCCTTACTAGCTGGAAGTAAGGGAGATGGGGCATGAAGTTATTTCTTGGAGTTGGAGACATACCAAGTTTAGCTCAGTTCTGGGCATCTTTGAAATACCTATACAAACTTGTTCCTACATAGTAACTTGCAACTTTGAATGAGAATGTGCTTGCTTGCAGCAACGTGCTATATGTTCTGAATGCCCGAATAGGGAATCTGTGTCAAAACTTTGTTAGGAATTATGTGATCCTTACTAGCTGGAAGTAAGGGAGATGGGGCATGAAGTTATTTCTAGGAGTTGGACACATACCAAGTTTAGCTCAGTTCTGGGCATCTTTGAAATACCTATACAAACTTGTTCCTACAGAGTAACTTGCATCTTTGAATGAGAATCTGCTTGCTTACAGCAACGTGCTATATGTTCTGAATGCCCGAATTGGGAATCTGTGTCAAAACTTTGTTAGGAATTATGTGATCCTTACTAGCTGGAAGTAAGGGAGATGGGGCATGAAGTTATTTCTAGGAGTTGGACACATACCAAGTTTAGCTCAGTTCTGGGCATCTTTGAAATACCTATACAAACTTGTTCCTACATAGCATCTTGCAACTTTGAATGAGAATGTGCTTGCTTACAGCAACGTGCTACATGTTCTGAATGCCCGAATTGGGAATCTGTGTCAAAACTTTGTTAGGAATTATGTGATCCTTACTAGCTGGAAGTAAGGGAGATGGGGCATGAAGTTATTTCTAGGAGTTGGACACATCCCAAGTTTAGCTCAGTTCTGGGCATCTTTGAAATACCTATACAAACTTGTTCCTACATAGTAACTTGCAACTTTGAATGAGAATGTGCTTGCTTACAGCAACGTGCTATATGTTCTGAATGCCCGAATTGGGAATCTGTGTCAAAACTTTGTTAGGAATTATGTGATCCTTACTAGCTGGAAGTAAGGGAGATGGGGAATGAAGTTATTTCTAGGAGTTGGACACATACCAAGTTTAGCTCAGTTCTGGGCATCTTTGAAATACCTATGCAAACTTGTTCCTACATAGTAACTTGCATCTTTGAATGAGAATGTGCTTGCTTACAGCAACGTGCTATATGTTCTGAATGCCCGAATTGGGAATCTGTGTCAAAACTTTGTTAGGAATTATGTGATCCTTACTAGCTGGAAGTAAGGGAGATGGGGCATGAAGTTATTTCTAGGAGTTGGACACATACCAAGTTTAGCTCAGTTCTGGGCATCTTTGAAATACCTATATAAACTTGTTCCTACATAGTAACTTGCATCTTTGAATGAGAATCTGCTTGCTTACAGCAACGTGCTATATGTTCTGAATGCCCGAATTGAGAATCTGTGTCAAAACTTTGTTAGGAATTATGTGATCCTTACTAGCTGGAAGTAAGGGAGATGGGGCATGAAGTTATTTCTAGGAGTTGGACACATACCAAGTTTAGCTCAGTTCTGGGCATCTTTGAAATACCTATACAAACTTGTTCCTACATAGTAACTTGCAACTTTGAATGAGAATGTGCTTGCTTACAGCAACGTGCTATATGTTCTGAATGCCCGAATTGGGAATCTGTGTCAAAACTTTGTTAGGAATTATGTGATCCTTACTAGCTGGAAGTAAGGGAGATGGGGCATGAAGTTATTTCTAGGAGTTGGACACATACCAAGTTTAGCTCAGTTCTGGGCATCTTTGAAATACCTATACAAACTTGTTCCTACATAGTAACTTGCATCTTTGAATGAGAATGTGCTTGCTTACAGCAACGTGCTATATGTTCTGAATGCCCGAATTGGCAAACTGTGTCAAAACTTTGTTAGGAATTATGTGATCCTTACAAGCTGGAAGTAAGGCAGATGGGGCATGAAGTTATTTCTAGGAGTTGGACACATACCAAGTTTAGCTCAGTTCTGGGCATCTTTGAAATACCTATACAAACTTGTTCCTACATAGTAACTTGCAACTTTGAATGAAAATGTGCTTGCTTACAGCAACGTGCTATATGTTCTGAATGCCCGAATTGGAAATCTGTGTCAAAACTTTGTTAGGAATTATGTGATCCTTACTAGCTGGAAGTAAGGGAGATGGGGCATGAAGTTATTTCTAGGAGTTGGACACATACCAAGTTTAGCTCAGTTCTGGGCATCTTTGAAATACCTATACAAACTTGTTCCTACATAGTAACTTGCAACTTTGAATGAGAATGTGCTTGCTTACAGCAACGTGCTATATGTTCTGAATGCCCGAATTGAGAATCTGTGTCAAAACTTTGTTAGGAATTATGTGATCCTTACTAGCTGGAAGTAAGGGAGATGGGGCATGAAGTTATTTCTAGGAGTTGGACACATACCAAGTTTAGCTCAGTTCTGGGCATCTTTGAAATACCTATACAAACTTGTTCCTACATAGTAACTTGCATCTTTGAATGAGAATCTGCTTGCTTACAGCAACGTGCTATATGTTCTGAATGCCCGAATTGGGAATCTGTGTCAAAACTGTTAGGAATTATGTGATCCTTACTAGCTGGAAGTAAGGGAGATGGGGCATGAAGTTATTTCTAGGAGTTGGACACATACCAAGTTTAGCTCAGTTCTGGGCATCTTTGAAATACCTATACAAACTTGTTCCTACATAGTAACTTGCATCTTTGAATGAGAATCTGCTTGCTTACAGCAACGTGCTATATGTTCTGAAAGCCCGAATTGGGAATCTGTGTCAAAACTGTTAGGAATTATGTGATCCTTACTAGCTGGAAGTACGGGAGATGGGGCATGAAGTTATTTCTTGGAGTTGGAGACATACCAAGTTTAGCTCAGTTCTGGGCATCTTTGAAATACCTATACAAACTTGTTCCTACATAGTAACTTGCATCTTTGAATGAGAATGTGCTTGCTTACAGCAACGTGCTATATGTTCTGAATGCCCGAATTGGCAAACTGTGTCAAAACTTTGTTAGGAATTATGTGATCCTTACAAGCTGGAAGTAAGGCAGATGGGGCATGAAGTTATTTCTAGGAGTTGGACACATACCAAGTTTAGCTCAGTTCTGGGCATCTTTGAAATACCTATACAAACTTGTTCCTACATAGTAACTTGCAACTTTGAATGAAAATGTGCTTGCTTACAGCAACGTGCTATATGTTCTGAATGCCCGAATTGGAAATCTGTGTCAAAACTTTGTTAGGAATTATGTGATCCTTACTAGCTGGAAGTAAGGGAGATGGGGCATGAAGTTATTTCTAGGAGTTGGACACATACCAAGTTTAGCTCAGTTCCTGGCATCTTTGAAATACCTATACAAACTTGTTCCTACATAGTAACTTGCAACTTTGAATGAGAATGTGCTTGCTTACAGCAACGTGCTATATGTTCTGAATGCCCGAATTGAGAATCTGTGTCAAAACTTTGTTAGGAATTATGTGATCCTTACTAGCTGGAAGTAAGGGAGATGGGGCATGAAGTTATTTCTAGGAGTTGGACACATACCAAGTTTAGCTCAGTTCTGGGCATCTTTGAAATACCTATACAAACTTGTTCCTACATAGTAACTTGCAACTTTAAATGAGAATGTGCTTGCTTACAGCAACGTGCTATATGTTCTGAATGCCCGAATTGGGAATCTGTGTCAAAACTTTGTTAGGAATTATGTGATCCTTACTAGCTGGAAGTAAGGGAGATGGGGCATGAAGTTATTTCTAGGAGTTGGACACATACCAAGTTTAGCTCAGTTCTGGGCATCTTTGAAATACCTATACAAACTTGTTCCTACATAGTAACTTGCAACTTTGAATGAGAATGTGCTTGCTTACAGCAACGTGCTATATGTTCTGAATGCCCGAATTGGGAATCTGTGTCAAAACTTTGTTAGGAATTATGTGATCCTTACTAGCTGGAAGTAAGGGAGATGGGGCATGAAGTTATTTCTAGGAGTTGGACACATACCAAGTTTAGCTCAGTTCTGGGCATCTTTGAAATACCTATACAAACTTGTTCCTACATAGTAACTTGCAACTTTGAATGAGAATGTGCTAGCTTACAGCAACTTGCTATATGTTCTGTATGCCCGAATTGGGAATCTGTGTCAAAACTTTGTTAGGAATTATGTGATCCTTACTAGCTGGAAGTAAGGGAGATGGGGCATGAAGTTATTTCTAGGAGTTGGACACATACCAAGTTTAGCTCAGTTCTGGGCATCTTTGAAATACCTATACAAACTTGTTCCTACATAGTAACTTGCAACTTTAAATGAAAATGTGCTTGCTTACAGCAACGTGCTATATGTTCTGAATGCCCGAATTGGGAATCTGTGTCAAAACTTTGTTAGGAATTATGTGATCCTTACTAGCTGGAAGTAAGGGAGATGGGGCATGAAGTTATTTCTAGGAGTTGGACACATACCAAGTTTAGCTCAGTTCTGGGCATCTTTGAAATACCTATACAAACTTGTTCCTACATAGTAACTTGCAACTTTGAATGAGAATGTGCTTTCTCGCAGCAACGTGCTATATGTTCTGAATGCCCGATTTGGGAATCTGTGTCAAAACTTTGTTAGGAATCATGTGATCCTTACAAGCTGGAAGTAAGGGAGATGGAGCATGAAGTTATTTCTAGGAGTTGGACACATACCAAGTTCAGATCAGTTCTGGGCATCTTTGAAATACCTATACAAACTTGTTCCTACTTAGTAACTTGCATCTTTGAATGAGAATGTGCTTGCTCGCAGCAACGTGCTATATGTTCTGAATGCCCGAATTGGGAATCTGTGTCAAAACTGTTAGGAATTATGTGATCCTTACTAGCTGGAAGTAAGGGAGATGGGGCATGAAGTTATTTCTAGGAGTTGGACACATACCAAGTTTAGCTCAGTTCTGGGCATCTTTGAAATACCTATACAAACTTGTTCCTACATAGTAACTTGCATCTTTGAATGAGAATCTGCTTGCTTACAGCAACGTGCTATATGTTCTGAATGCCCGAATTGGGAATCTGTGTCAAAACTGTTAGGAATTATGTGATCCTTACTAGCTGGAAGTAAGGGAGATGGGGCATGAAGTTATTTCTAGGAGTTGGACACATACCAAGTTTAGCTCAGTTCTGGGCATCTTTGAAATACCTATACAAACTTGTTCCCACATAGTAACTTGCATCTTTGAATGAGAATCTGCTTGCTTACAGCAACGTGCTATATGTTCTGAAAGCCCGAATTGGGAATCTGTGTCAAAACTGTTAGGAATTATGTGATCCTTACTAGCTGGAAGTAAGGGAGATGGGGCATGAAGTTATTTCTAGGAGTTGGACACATACCAAGTTTAGCTCAGTTCTGGGCATCTTTGAAATACCTATACAAACTTGTTCCTACATAGTAACTTGCAACTTTGAATGAAAATGTGCTTGCTTACAGCAACGTGCTATATGTTCTGAATGCCCGAATTGGGAATCTGTGTCAAAACTTTGTTAGGAATTATGTGATCCTTACTAGCTGGAAGTAAGGGAGATGGGGCATGAAGTTATTTCTTGGAGTTGGAGACATACCAAGTTTAGCTCAGTTCTGGGCATCTTTGAAATACCTATACAAACTTGTTCCTACATAGTAACTTGCAACTTTGAATGAGAATGTGCTTGCTTGCAGCAACGTGCTATATGTTCTGAATGCCCGATTTGGGAATCTGTGTCAAAACTTTGTTAGGAATTATGTGATCCTTACTAGCTGGAAGTAAGGGAGATGGGGCATGAAGTTATTTCTTGGAGTTGGAGACATACCAAGTTTAGCTCAGTTCTGGGCATCTTTGAAATACCTATACAAACTTGTTCCTACATAGTAACTTGCAACTTTGAATGAGAATGTGCTTGCTCGCAGCAACGTGCTATATGTTCTGAATGCCCGATTTGGGAATCTGTGTCAAAACTTTGTTAGGAATCATGTGATCCTTACAAGCTGGAAGTAAGGGAGATGGAGCATGAAGTTATTTCTAGGAGTTGGACACATACCAAGTTTAGCTCAGTTCTGGGCATCTTTGAAATACCTATACAAACTTGTTCCTACTTAGTAACTTGCATCTTTGAATGAGAATGTGCTTGCTCGCAGCAACGTGCTATATGTTCTGAATGCCCGAATTGGCAATCTGTGTCAAAACTTTGTTAGGAATTATGTGATCCTTACTAGCTGGAAGTAAGGGAGATGGGGCATGAAGTTATTTCTAGGAGTTGGACACATACCAAGTTTAGCTCAGTTCTGGGCATCTTTGAAATACCTATACAAACTTGTTCCTACATAGTAACTTGCATCTTTGAATGAGAATGTGCTTGCTTACAGCAACGTGCTATATGTTCTGAATGCCCGAATTGGGAATCTGTGTCAAAACTTTGTTAGGAATTATGTGATCCTTACTAGCTGGAAGTAAGGGAGATGGGGCATGAAGTTATTTCTAGGAGTTGGACACATACCAAGTTTAGCTCAGTTCTGGGCATCTTTGAAATACCTATACAAACTTGTTCCTACATAGTAACTTGCAACTTTAAATGAGAATGTGCTTGCTTACAGCAACGTGCTATATGTTCTGAATGTCCGAATTGGGAATCTGTGTCAAAACTTTGTTAGGAATTATGTAATCCTTACTAGCTGGAAGTAAGGGAGATGGGGCATGAAGTTATTTCTAGGAGTTGGACACATACCAAGTTTAGCTCAGTTCTGGGCATCTTTGAAATACCTATACAAACTTGTTCCTACATAGTAACTTGCATCTTTGAATGAGAATGTGCTTGCTTACAGCAACGTGCTATATGTTCTGAATGCCCGAATTGGGAATCTGTGTCAAAACTTTGTTAGGAATTATGTGATCCTTACTAGCTGGAAGTAAGGGAGATGGGGCATGAAGTTATTTCTAGGAGTTGGACACATACCAAGTTTAGCTCAGTTCTGGGCATCTTTGAAATACCTATACAAACTTGTTCCTACATAGTAACTTGCATCTTTGAATGAGAATCTGCTTGCTTACAGCAACGTGCTATATGTTCTGAATGCCCGAATTGAGAATCTGTGTCAAAACTTTGTTAGGAATTACGTGATCCTTACTAGCTGGAAGTAAGGGAGATGGGGCATGAAGTTATTTCTAGGAGTTGGACACATACCAAGTTTAGCTCAGTTCTGGG
Organism: Diceros bicornis minor; assembly: GCF_020826845.1. NCBI lineage: Eukaryota > Metazoa > Chordata > Mammalia > Perissodactyla > Rhinocerotidae > Diceros > Diceros bicornis. Next base: position 69,512 of record NW_026691405.1, on the reverse strand, counting down.
CATCTTTGAAATACCTATACAAACTTGTTCCTACATAGTAACTTGCAACTTTGAATGAGAATCTGCTTGCTTACAGCAACGTGCTATATGTTCTGAATGCCCGAATTGGGAATCTGTGTCAAAACTTTGTTAGGAATTATGTGATCCTTACTAGCTGGAAGTAAGGGAGATGGGGCATGAAGTTATTTCTAGGAGTTGGACACATACCAAGTTTAGCTCAGTTCTGGGCATCTTTGAAATACCTATACCAACTTGTTCCTACCTAGTAACTTGCATCTTTGAATGAGAATGTGCTTGCTTACAGCAACGTGCTATATGTTCTGAATGCCCGAATTGGGAATCTGTGTCAAAACTTTGTTAGGAATTATGTGATCCTTACTAGCTGGAAGTAAGGGAGATGGGGCATGAAGTTATTTCTAGGAGTTGGACACATACCAAGTTTAGCTCAGTTCTGGGCATCTTTGAAATACCTATACAAACTTGTTCCTACCTAGTAACTTGCATCTTTGAGTGAGAATCTGCTTGCTTACAGCAACGTGCTATATGTTCTGAATGCCCGAATTGGGAATCTGTGTCAAATCTTTGTTAGGAATTATGTGATCCTTACTAGCTGGAAGTAAGGGAGATGGGGCATGAAGTTATTTCTAGGAGTTGGACATATACCAAGTTTAGCTCAGTTCTGGGCATCTTTGAAATACCTATACAAACTTGTTCCTACCTAGTAACTTGCATCTTTGAATGAGAATGTGCTTGCTTGCAGCAACGTGCTATATGTTCTGAATGCCCGAATTGGGAATCTGTGTCAAAACTTTGTTAGGAATTATGTGATCCTTACTAGCTGGAAGTAAGGGAGATGGGGCATGAAGTTATTTCTAGGTGTTGGACACATACCAAGTTTAGCTCAGTTCTGGGCATCTTTGAAATACCTATACAAACTTGTTCCTACATAGTAACTTGCATCTTTGAATGAGAATCTGCTTGCTTACAGCAACGTGCTATATGTTCTGAATGCCCGAATTGAGAATCTGTGTCAAAACTTTGTTAGGAATTATGTGATCCTTACTAGCTGGAAGTAAGGGAGATGGGGCATGAAGTTATTTCTAGGAGTTGGACACATACCAAGTTTAGCTCAGTTCTGGGCATCTTTGAAATACCTATACAAACTTGTTCCTACATAGTAACTTGCAACTTTGAATGAGAATCTGCTTGCTTACAGCAACGTGCTATATGTTCTGAATGCCCGAATTGGGAATCTGTGTCAAAACTTTGTTAGGAATTATGTGATCCTTACTAGCTGGAAGTAAGGGAGATGGGGCATGAAGTTATTTCTAGGAGTTGGACACATACCAAGTTTAGCTCAGTTCTGGGCATCTTTGAAATACCTATACCAACTTGTTCCTACCTAGTAACTTGCATCTTTGAATGAGAATGTGCTTGCTTACAGCAACGTGCTATATGTTCTGAATGCCCGAATTGGGAATCTGTGTCAAAACTTTGTTAGGAATTATGTGATCCTTACTAGCTGGAAGTAAGGGAGATGGGGCATGAAGTTATTTCTAGGAGTTGGACACATACCAAGTTTAGCTCAGTTCTGGGCATCTTTGAAATACCTATACAAACTTGTTCCTACCTAGTAACTTGCATCTTTGAGTGAGAATCTGCTTGCTTACAGCAACGTGCTATATGTTCTGAATGCCCGAATTGGGAATCTGTGTCAAATCTTTGTTAGGAATTATGTGATCCTTACTAGCTGGAAGTAAGGGAGATGGGGCATGAAGTTATTTCTAGGAGTTGGACATATACCAAGTTTAGCTCAGTTCTGGGCATCTTTGAAATACCTATACAAACTTGTTCCTACCTAGTAACTTGCATCTTTGAATGAGAATGTGCTTGCTTGCAGCAACGTGCTATATGTTCTGAATGCCCGAATTGGGAATCTGTGTCAAAACTTTGTTAGGAATTATGTGATCCTTACTAGCTGGAAGTAAGGGAGATGGGGCATGAAGTTATTTCTAGGTGTTGGACACATACCAAGTTTAGCTCAGTTCTGGGCATCTTTGAAATACCTATACAAACTTGTTCCTACATAGTAACTTGCATCTTTGAATGAGAATCTGCTTGCTTACAGCAACGTGCTATATGTTCTGAATGCCCGAATTGAGAATCTGTGTCAAAACTTTGTTAGGAATTATGTGATCCTTACTAGCTGGAAGTAAGGGAGATGGGGCATGAAGTTATTTCTAGGAGTTGGACACATACCAAGTTTAGCTCAGTTCTGGGCATCTTTGAAATACCTATACAAACTTGTTCCTACATAGTAACTTGCAACTTTGAATGAGAATCTGCTTGCTTACAGCAACGTGCTATATGTTCTGAATGCCCGAATTGGGAATCTGTGTCAAAACTTTGTTAGGAATTATGTGATCCTTACTAGCTGGAAGTAAGGGAGATGGGGCATGAAGTTATTTCTAGGAGTTGGACACATACCAAGTTTAGCTCAGTTCTGGGCATCTTTGAAATACCTATACCAACTTGTTCCTACCTAGTAACTTGCATCTTTGAATGAGAATGTGCTTGCTTACAGCAACGTGCTATATGTTCTGAATGCCCGAATTGGGAATCTGTGTCAAAACTTTGTTAGGAATTATGTGATCCTTACTAGCTGGAAGTAAGGGAGATGGGGCATGAAGTTATTTCTAGGAGTTGGACACATACCAAGTTTAGCTCAGTTCTGGGCATCTTTGAAATACCTATACAAACTTGTTCCTACCTAGTAACTTGCATCTTTGAGTGAGAATCTGCTTGCTTACAGCAACGTGCTATATGTTCTGAATGCCCGAATTGGGAATCTGTGTCAAAACTTTGTTAGGAATTATGTGATCCTTACTAGCTGGAAGTAAGGGAGATGGGGCATGAAGTTATTTCTAGGAGTTGGACACATACCAAGTTTAGCTCAGTTCTGGGCATCTTTGAAATACCTATACAAACTTGTTCCTACATAGTAACTTGCAACTTTGAATGAGAATGTGCTGCTTACACCAACGTGCTATATGTTCTGAATGCCCGAATTGGGAATCTGTGTCAAAACTTTGTTAGGAATTATGTGATCCTTACTAGCTGGAAGTAAGGGAGATGGGGCATGAAGTTATTTCTAGGAGTTGGACACATACCAAGTTTAGCTCAGTTCTGGGCATCTTTGAAATACCTATACAAACCTCTTCCTACCTAGTAACTTGCATCTTTGAATTAGAATGTGCTTGCTTACAGCAACGTGCTATATGTTCTGAATGCCCGAATTGGGAATCTGTGTCAAAACTTTGTTAGGAATTATGTGATCCTTACTAGCTGGAAGTAAGGGAGATGGGGCATGAAGTTATTTCTAGGAGTTGGACACATACCAAGTTTAGCTCAGTTCTGGGCATCTTTGAAATACCTATACAAACTTGTTCCTACATAGTAACTTGCATCTTTGAATGAGAATCTGCTTGCTTACAGCAACGTGCTATATGTTCTGAATCCCCGAATTGGGAATCTGTGTCAAAACTTTGTTAGGAATTATGTGATCCTTACTAGCTGGAAGTAAGGGAGATGGGGCATGAAGTTATTTCTAGGAGTTGGACACATACCAAGTTTAGCTCAGTTCTGGGCATCTTTGAAATACCTATACAAACTTGTTCCTACATAGTATCTTGCAACTTTGAATGAGAATGTGCTTGCTTACAGCAATGTGCTATATGTTCTGAATGCCCGAATTGGGAATCTGTGTCAAAACTTTGTTAGGAATTATGTGATCCTTACTAGCTGGAAGAAAGGGAGATGGGGCATGAAGTTATTTCTTGGAGTAGGAGACATACCAAGTTTAGCTCAGTTCTGGGCATCTTTGAAATACCTATACAAACTTGTTCCTACATAGTAACTTGCAACTTTGAATGAGAATGTGCTTGCTTGCAGCAACGTGCTATATGTTCTGAATGCCCGAATAGGGAATCTGTGTCAAAACTTTGTTAGGAATTATGTGATCCTTACTAGCTGGAAGTAAGGGAGATGGGGCATGAAGTTATTTCTAGGAGTTGGACACATACCAAGTTTAGCTCAGTTCTGGGCATCTTTGAAATACCTATACAAACTTGTTCCTACATAGTAACTTGCATCTTTGAATGAGAATGTGCATGCTTGCAGCAACGTGCTATATGTTCTGAATGCCCGAATTGGGAATCTGTGTCAAAACTTTGTTAGGAATTATGTGATCCTTACTAGCTGGAAGTAAGGGAGATGGGGCATGAAGTTATTTCTAGGAGTTGGACACATACCAAGTTTAGCTCAGTTCTGGGCATCTTTGAAATACCTATACAAACTTGTTCCTACATAGTAACTTGCATCTTTGAATGAGAATCTGCTTGCTTACAGCAACGTGCTATATGTTCTGAATGCCCGAATTGGGAATCTGTGTCAAAACTTTGTTAGGAATTATGTGATCCTTACTAGCTGGAAGAAAGGGAGATGGGGCATGAAGTTATTTCTAGGAGTTGGACACATACCAAGTTTAGCTCAGTTCTGGGCATCTTTGAAACACCTATACAAACTTGTTCCTACATAGTAACTTGCAACTTTGAATGAGAATGTGCTTGCTTACAGCAACGTGCTATATGTTCTGAATGCCCGAATTGGGAATCTGTGTCAAAACTTTGTTAGGAATTATGTGATCCTTACTAGCTGGAAGTAAGGGAGATGGGGCATGAAGTTATTTCTAGGAGTTGGACACATACCAAGTTTAGCTCAGTTCTGGGCATCTTTGAAATACCTATACAAACTTGTTCCTACATAGTAACTTGCATCTTTGAATGAGAATGTGCTTGCTTACAGCAACGTGCTATATGTTCTGAATGCCCGAATTGGGAATCTGTGTCAAAACTTTGTTAGGAATTATGTGATCCTTACTAGCTGAAAGTAAGGGAGATGGGGCATGAAGTTATTTCTAGGAGTTGGACACATACCAAGTTAGGTCAGTTCTGGGCATCTTTGAAATACCTATACAAACTTGTTCCTACATAGTATCTTGCAACTTTGAATGAGAATGTGCTTGCTTACAGCAACGTGCTATATGTTCTGAATGCCCGAATTGGGAATCTGTGTCAAAACTTTTTAGGAATTATGTGATCCTTACTAGCTGGAAGTAAGGTAGATGGGGCATGAAGTTATTTCTAGGAGTTGGACACATACCAAGTTTACCTCAGTTCTGGGCATCTTTGAAACACCTATACAAACTTGTTCCTACATAGTAACTTGCGTCTTTGAATGAGAATGTGCTTGCTTACAGCAACGTGCTATATGTTCTGAATGCCCGAATTGGCAATCTGTGTCATAACTTTGTTAGGAATTATGTGATCCTTACTAGCTGGAAGTAAGGGAGATGGGGCATGAAGTTATTTCTAGGAGTTGGACACATACCAAGGTTAGCTCAGTTCTGGGCATCTTTGAAATACCTATACAAACTTGTTCCTACATAGTAACTTGCAACTTTGAATGAAAATGTGCTTGCTTACAGCAACGTGCTATATGTTCTGAATGCCCGAATTGGCAATCTGTGTCAAAACTTTGTTAGGAATTATGTGATCCTTACTAGCTGGAAGTAAGGGAGATGGGGCATGAAGTTATTTCTAGGAGTTGGACACATACCAAGTTTAGCTCAGTTCTGGGCATCTTTGAAATACCTATACAAACTTGTTCCTACATAGTAACTTGCATCTTTGAATGAGAATCTGCTTGCTTACAGCAACGTGCTATATGATCTGAATGCCCGAATTGGTAATCTGTGTCAAATCTTTGTTAGGAATTATGTGATCCTTACTAGCTGGAAGTAAGGGAGATGGGGCATGAAGTTATTTCTAGGAGTTGGACACATACCAAGTTTAGCTCAGTTCTGGGCATCTTTGAAATACCTATACAAACTTGTTCCTACATAGTAACTTGCATCTTTGAATGAGAATCTGCTTGCTTACAGCAACGTGCTATATGTTCTGAATGCCCGAATTGGGAATCTGTGTCAAAACAGTTAGGAATTATGTGATCCTTACTAGCTGGAAGTAAGGGAGATGGGGCATGAAGTTATTTCTAGGAGTTGGACACATACCAAGTTTAGCTCAGTTCTGGGCATCTTTGAAATACCTATACAAACTTGTTCCTACATAGTAACTTGCATCTTTGAATGAGAATCTGCTTGCTTACAGCAACGTGCTATATGTTCTCAATGCCCGAATTGGGAATCTGTGTCAAAACTGTTAGGAATTATGTGATCCTTACTAGCTGGAAGTAAGGGAGATGGGGCATGAAGTTATTTCTAGGAGTTGGACACATACCAAGTTTAGCTCAGTTCTGGGCATCTTTGAAATACCTATACAAACTTGTTCCTACATAGTAACTTGCATCTTTGAATGAGAATCTGCTTGCTTACAGCAACGTGCTATATGTTCTGAAAGCCCGAATTGGGAATCTGTGTCAAAACTGTTAGGAATTATGTGATCCTTACTAGCTGGAAGTAAGGGAGATGGGGCATGAAGTTATTTCTAGGAGTTGGACACATACCAAGTTTAGCTCAGTTCTGGGCATCTTTGAAATACCTATAAAAACTTGTTCCTACATAGTAACTTGCAACTTTGAATGAAAATGTGCTTGCTTACAGCAACGTGCTATATGTTCTGAATGCCCGAATTGGCAATCTGTGTCAAAACTTTGTTAGGAATTATGTGATCCTTACTAGCTGGAAGTAAGGGAGATGGGGCATGAAGTTATTTCTAGGAGTTGGACACATACCAAGTTTAGCTCAGTTCTGGGCATCTTTGAAATACCTATACAAACTTGTTCCTACATAGTAACTTGCATCTTTGAATGAGAATCTGCTTGCTTACAGCAACGTGCTATATGTTCTGAATGCCCGAATTGGGAATCTGTGTCAAATCTTTGTTAGGAATTATGTGATCCTTACTAGCTGGAAGTAATGGAGATGGGGCATGAAGTTATTTCTAGGAGTTGGACACATACCAAGTTTAGCTCAGTTCTGGGCATCTTTGAAATACCTATACAAACTTGTTCCTACATAGTAACTTGTATCTTTGAATGAGAATCTGCTTGCTTACAGCAACGTGCTATATGTTCTGAATGCCCGAATTGGGAATCTGTGTCAAAACAGTTAGGAATTATGTGATCCTTACTAGCTGGAAGTAAGGGAGATGGGGCATGAAGTTATTTCTAGGAGTTGGACACATACCAAGTTTAGCTCAGTTCTGGGCATCTTTGAAATACCTATACAAACTTGTTCCTACATAGTAACTTGCATCTTTGAATGAGAATCTGCTTGCTTACAGCAACGTGCTATATGTTCTGAATGCCCGAATTGGGAATCTGTGTCAAAACTGTTAGGAATTATGTGATCCTTACTAGCTGGAAGTAAGGGAGATGGGGCATGAAGTTATTTCTAGGAGTTGGACACATACCAAGTTTAGCTCAGTTCTGGGCATCTTTGAAATACCTATACAAACTTGTTCCTACATAGTAACTTGCATCTTTGAATGAGAATCTGCTTGCTTACAGCAACGTGCTATATGTTCTGAAAGCCCGAATTGGGAATCTGTGTCAAAACTGTTAGGAATTATGTGATCCTTACTAGCTGGAAGTAAGGGAGATGGGGCATGAAGTTATTTCTAGGAGTTGGACACATACCAAGTTTAGCTCAGTTCTGGGCATTTTGAAACACCTATACAAACTTGTTCCTACATAGTAACTTGCAACTTTGAATGAGAATGTGCTTGCTTACAGCAACGTGCTATATGTTCTGAATGCCCGAATTGGGAATCTGTGTCAAAACTTTGTTAGGAATTATGTGATCCTTACTAGCTGGAAGTAAGGGAGATGGGGCATGAAGTTATTTCTAGGAGTTGGACACATACCAAGTTTAGCTCAGTTCTGGGCATCTTTGAAATACCTATACAAACTTGTTCCTACATAGTAACTTGCATCTTTGAATGAGAATGTGCTTGCTTACAGCAACGTGCTATATGTTCTGAATGCCCGAATTGGCAATCTGTGTCAAAACTTTGTTAGGAATTATGTGATCCTTACTAGCTGGAAGTAAGGGAGATGGGGCATGAAGTTATTTCTAGGAGTTGGACACATACCAAGTTTAGCTCAGTTCTGGGCATCTTTGAAATACCTATACAAACTTGTTCCTACATAGTAACTTGCATCTTTGAATGAGAATCTGCTTGTTTACACCAACGTGCTATATGTTCTGAATGCCCGAATTGGGAATCTGTGTCAAAACTGTTAGGAATTATGTGATCCTTACTAGCTGGAAGTAAGGGAGATGGGGCATGAAGTTATTTCTAGGAGTTGGACACATACCAAGTTTAGCTCAGTTCTGGGCATCTTTGAAATACCTATACAAACTTGTTCCTACATAGTAACTTGCATCTTTGAATGAGAATCTGCTTGCTTACAGCAACGTGCTATATGTTCTGAAAGCCCGAATTGGGAATCTGTGTCAAAACTGTTAGGAATTATGTGATCCTTACTAGCTGGAAGTAAGGGAGATGGGGCATGAAGTTATTTCTAGGAGTTGGACACATACCAAGTTTAGCTCAGTTCTGGGCATCTTTGAAATACCTATAAAAACTTGTTCCTACATAGTAACTTGCAACTTTGAATGAAAATGTGCTTGCTTACAGCAACGTGCTATATGTTCTGAATGCCCGAATTGGCAATCTGTGTCAAAACTTTGTTAGGAATTATGTGATCCTTACTAGCTGGAAGTAAGGGAGATGGGGCATGAAGTTATTTCTAGGAGTTGGACACATACCAAGTTTAGCTCAGTTCTGGGCATCTTTGAAATACCTATACAAACTTGTTCCTACATAGTAACTTGCATCTTTGAATGAGAATCTGCTTGCTTACAGCAACGTGCTATATGTTCTGAATGCGGGAATTGGGAATCTGTGTCAAATGTTTGTTAGGAATTATGTGATCCTTACTAGCTGGAAGTAATGGAGATGGGGCATGAAGTTATTTCTAGGAGTTGGACACATACCAAGTTTAGCTCAGTTCTGGGCATCTTTGAAATACCTATACAAACTTGTTCCTACATAGTAACTTGCATCTTTGAATGAGAATCTGCTTGCTTACAGCAACGTGCTATATGTTCTGAATGCCCGAATTGGGAATCTGTGTCAAAACAGTTAGGAATTATGTGATCCTTACTAGCTGGAAGTAAGGGAGATGGGGCATGAAGTTATTTCTAGGAGTTGGACACATACCAAGTTTAGCTCAGTTCTGGGCATCTTTGAAATACCTATACAAACTTGTTCCTTCATAGTAACTTGCATATTTGAATGAGAATCTGCTTGCTTACAGCAACGTGCTATATGTTCTGAATGCCCGAATTGGGAATCTGTGTCAAAACTGTTAGGAATTATGTGATCCTTACTAGCTGGAAGTAAGGGAGATGGGGCATGAAGTTATTTCTAGGAGTTGGACACATACCAAGTTTAGCTCAGTTCTGGGCATCTTTGAAATACCTATACAAACTTGTTCCTACATAGTAACTTGCATCTTTGAATGAGAATGTGCTTGCTTACAGCAACGTGCTATATGTTCTGAAAGCCCGAATTGGGAATCTGTGTCAAAACTGTTAGGAATTATGTGATCCTTACTAGCTGGAAGTAAGGGAGATGGGGCATGAAGTTATTTCTAGGAGTTGGACACATACCAAGTTTAGCTCAGTTCTGGGCATCTTTGAAATACCTATAAAAACTTGTTCCTACATAGTAACTTGCAACTTTGAATGAAAATGTGCTTGCTTACAGCAACGTGCTATATGTTCTGAATGCCCGAATTGGGAATCTGTGTCAAAACTTTGTTAGGAATTATGTGATCCTTAATAGCTGGAAGTAAGGGTGATGGGGCATGAAGTTATTTCTTGGAGTTGGAGACATACCAAGTTTAGCTCAGTTCTGGGCATCTTTGAAATACCTATACAAACTTGTTCCTACATAGTAACTTGCAACTTTGAATGAGAATGTGCTTGCTTGCAGCAACGTGCTATATGTTCTGAATGCCCGATTTGGGAATCTGTGTCAAAACTTTGTTAGGAATTATGTGATCCTTATTAGCTGGAAGTAAGGGAGATGGGGCATGAAGTTATTTCTTGGAGTTGGAGACATACCAAGTTTAGCTCAGTTCTGGGCATCTTTGAAATACCTATACAAACTTGTTCCTACATAGTAACTTGCAACTTTGAATGAGAATGTGCTTGCTCGCAGCAACGTGCTATATGTTCTGAATGCCCGATTTGGGAATCTGTGTCAAAACTTTGTTAGGAATTATGTGATCCTTACAAGCTGGAAGTAAGGGAGATGGAGCATGAAGTTATTTCTAGGAGTTGGACACATACCAAGTTTAGCTCAGTTCTGGGCATCTTTGAAATACCTCTACAAACTTGTTGCTACTTAGTAACTTGCATCTTTGAATGAGAATGTGCTTGCTCGCAGCAACGTGCTATATGTTCTGAATGCCCGAATTTGCAATCTGTGTCAAAACTTTGTTAGGAATTATGTGATCCTTACTAGCTGGAAGTAAGGGAGATGGGGCATGAAGTTATTTCTAGGAGTTGGACACATACCAAGTTTAGCTCAGTTCTGGGCATCTTTGAAATACCTATACAAACTTGTTCCTACATAGTAACTTGCATCTTTGAATGAGAATCTGCTTGCTTACAGCAACGTGCTATATGTTCTGAATGCCCGAATTGGGAATCTGTGTCAAAACTTTGTTAGGAATTATGTGATCCTTACTAGCTGGAAGTAAGGGAGATGGGGCATGAAGTTATTTCTAGGAGTTGGACACATACCAAGTTTAGCTCAGTTCTGGGCATCTTTGAAATACCTATACAAACTTGTTCCTACATAGTATCTTGCAACTTTGAATGAGAATGTGCTTGCTTACAGCAACGTGCTATATGTTCTGAATGCCCGAATTGGGAATCTGTGTCAAAACTTTGTTAGGAATTATGTGATCCTTACTAGCTGGAAGTAAGGGAGATGGGGCATGAAGTTATTTCTAGGAGTTGGACACATACCAAGTTTAGCACAGTTCTGGGCATCTTTGAAATACCTATACAAACTTGTTCCTACCTAGTAACTTGCAACTTTGAATGAGAATGTGCTTGCTTACAGCAACGTGCTATATGTTCTGAATGCCCGAATTGGGAATCTGTGTCAAAACTTTGTTAGGAATTATGTGATCCTTACTAGCTGGAAGTAAGGGAGATGGGGCATGAAGTTATTTCTAGGAGTTGGACACATAGCAAGTTTAGCTCAGTTCTGGGCATCTTTGAAACACCTATACAAACTTGTTCCTACATAGTAACTTGCATCTTTGAATGAGAATGTGCTTGCTTACAGCAACGTGCTATATGTTCTGAATGCCCGAATTGGGAATCTGTGTCAAAACTTTGTTAGGAATTATGTGATCCTTACTAGCTGGAAGTAAGGGAGATGGGGCATGAAGTTATTTCTAGGAGTTGGACACATACCAAGTTTAGCTCAGTTCTGGGCATTTTGAAACACCTATACAAACTTGTTCCTACATAGTAACTTGCAACTTTGAATGAGAATGTGCTTGCTTACAGCAACGTGCTATATGTTCTGAATGCCCGAATTGGGAATCTGTGTCAAAACTTTGTTAGGAATTATGTGATCCTTACTAGCTGGAAGTAAGGGAGATGGGGCATGAAGTTATTTCTAGGAGTTGGACACATACCAAGTTTAGCTCAGTTCTGGGCATCTTTGAAATACCTATACAAACTTGTTCCTACATAGTAACTTGCATCTTTGAATGAGAATGTGCTTGCTTACAGCAACGTGCTATATGTGCTGAATGCCCGAATTGGCAATCTGTGTCAAAACTTTGTAAGGAATTATGTGATCCTTACTAGCTGGAAGTAAGGGAGATGGGGCATGAAGTTATTTCTAGGAGTTGGACACATACCAAGTTTAGCTCAGTTCTGGGCATCTTTGAAATACCTATACAAACTTGTTCCTACATAGTAACTTGCAACTTTGAATGAAAATGTGCTTACTTACACCAACGTGCTATATGTTCTGAATGCCCGAATTGGGAATCTGTGTCAAAACTTTGTTAGGAATTATGTGATCCTTACTAGCTGGAAGTAAGGGAGATGGGACATGAAGTTATTTCTAGGAGTTGGACACATACCAAGTTTAGCTCAGTTCTGGGCATCTTTGAAATACCTATACAAACTTGTTCCTACATAGTATCTTGCAACTTTGAATGAGAATGTGCTTGCTTACAGCAACGTGCTATATGTTCTGAATGCCCGAATTGGGAATCTGTGTCAAAACTTTGTTAGGAATTATGTGATCCTTACTAGCTGGAAGTAAGGGAGATGGGGCATGAAGTTATTTCTAGGAGTTGGACACATACCAAGTTTAGCTCAGTTCTGGGCATCTTTGAAATACCTATACAAACTTGTTCCTACATAGTAACTTGCAACTTTGAATGAGAATGTGCTTGCTTACAGCAACGTGCTATATGTTCTGAATGCCCGAATTGGGAATCTGTGTCAAAACTTTGTTAGGAATTATGTGATCCTTACTAGCTGGAAGTAAGGGAGATGGGGCATGAAGTTATTTCTTGGAGTTGGAGACATACCAAGTTTAGCTCAGTTCTGGGCATCTTTGAAATACCTATACAAACTTGTTCCTACATAGTAACTTGCAACTTTGAATGAGAATGTGCTTGCTTGCAGCAACGTGCTATATGTTCTGAATGCCCGAATAGGGAATCTGTGTCAAAACTTTGTTAGGAATTATGTGATCCTTACTAGCTGGAAGTAAGGGAGATGGGGCATGAAGTTATTTCTAGGAGTTGGACACATACCAAGTTTAGCTCAGTTCTGGGCATCTTTGAAATACCTATACAAACTTGTTCCTACATAGTAACTTGCATCTTTGAATGAGAATGTGCTTGCTTGCAGCAACGTGCTATATGTTCTGAATGCCCGAATAGGGAATCTGTGTCAAAACTTTGTTAGGAATTATGTGATCCTTACTAGCTGGAAGTAAGGGAGATGGGGCATGAAGTTATTTCTAGGAGTTGGACACATACCAAGTTTAGCTCAGTTCTGGGCATCCTTGAAATACCTATACAAACTTGTTCCTACATAGTAACTTGCATCTTTGAATGAGAATGTGCTTGCTTACAGCAACGTGCTATATGTTCTGAATGCCCGAATTGGCAATCTGTGTCAAAACTTTGTTAGGAATTATGTGATCCTTACTAGCTGGAAGTAAGGGAGATGGGGCATGAAGTTATTTCTAGGAGTTGGACACATACCAAGTTTAGCTCAGTTCTGGGCATCTTTGAAATACCTATACAAACTTGTTCCTACATAGTAACTTGCAACTTTGAATGAGAATGTGCTTGCTTGCAGCAACGTGCTATATGTTCTGAATGCCCGAATAGGGAATCTGTGTCAAAACTTTGTTAGGAATTATGTGATCCTTACTAGCTGGAAGTAAGGGAGATGGGGCATGAAGTTATTTCTAGGAGTTGGACACATACCAAGTTTAGCTCAGTTCTGGGCATCTTTGAAATACCTATACAAACTTGTTCTTACATAGTAACTTGCATCTTTGAATGAGAATGTGCTTGCTTGCAGCAACGTGCTATATGTTCTGAATGCCCGAATTGGGAATCTGTGTCAAAACTTTGTTAGGAATTATGTGATCCTTACTAGCTGGAAGTAAGGGAGATGGGGCATGAAGTTATTTCTAGGAGTTGGACATATACCAAGTTTAGCTCAGTTCTGGGCATCTTTGAAATACCTATACAAACTTGTTCCTACATAGTAACTTGCATCTTTGAATGAGAATGTGCTTGCTTACAGCAACGTGCTATATGTTCTGAATGCCCGAATTGGCAATCTGTGTCAAAACTTTGTTAGGAATTATGTGATCCTTACTAGCTGGAAGTAAGGGAGATGGGGCATGAAGTTATTTCTAGGAGTTGGACACATACCAAGTTTAGCTCAGTTCTGGGCATCTTTGAAATACCTATACAAACTTGTTCCTACATAGTAACTTGCATCTTTGAATGAGAATGTGCTTGCTTACAGCAACGTGCTATATGTTCTGAATGCCCGAATTGGCAATCTGTGTCAAAACTTTGTTAGGAATTATGTGATCCTTACTAGCTGGAAGTAAGGGAGATGGGGCATGAAGTTATTTCTAGGAGTTGGACACATACCAAGTTTAGCTCAGTTCTGGGCATCTTTGCAATACCTATACAAACTTGTTCCTACATAGTAACTTGCAACTTTGAATGAGAATGTGCTTGCTTGCAGCAACGTGCTATATGTTCTGAATGCCCGAATACGGAATCTGTGTCAAAACTTTGTTAGGAATTATGTGATCCTTACTAGCTGGAAGTAAGGGAGATGGGGCATGAAGTTATTTCTAGGAGTTGGACACATACCAAGTTTAGCTCAGTTCTGGGCATCTTTGAAATACCTCTGCAAACTTGTTCCTACATAGTAACTTGCATCTTTGAATGAGAATGTGCTTGCTTGCAGCAACGTGCTATATGTTCTGAATTTCCGAATTGGGAATCTGTGTCAAAACTTTGTTAGGAATTATGTGATCCTTACTAGCTGGAAGTAAGGGAGATGGGGCATGAAGTTATTTCTAGGAGTTGGACACATACCAAGTTTAGCTCAGTTCTGGGCATCTTTGAAATACCTATACAAACTTGTTCCTACATAGTAACTTGCATCTTTGAATGAGAATGTGCTTGCTTACAGCAACGTGCTATATGTTCTGAATGCCCGAATTGGGAATCTGTGTCAAAACTTTGTTAGGAATTATGTGATCCTTACTAGCAGGAAGTAAGGGAGATGAGGCATGAAGTTATTTCTAGGAGTTGGACACATACCAAGTTTAGCTCAGTTCTGGGCATCTTTGAAATACCTATACAAACTTGTTCCTTCATAGTAACTTGCATCTTTGAATGAGAATGTGCTTGCTTACAGCAACGTGCTATATGTTCTGAATGCCCGAATTGGGAATCTGTGTCAAAACTTTGTTAGGAATTATGTGATCCTTACTAGCTGGAAGTAAGGGAGATGGGGCATGAAGTTATTTCTAGGAGTTGGACACATACCAAGTTTAGCTCAGTTCTGGGCATCTTTGAAATACCTATACAAACTTGTTCCCACATAGTAACTTGCAACTAAAATGAAAATGTGCTTGCTTACAGCAACGTGCTATATGTTCTGAATGCCCGAATAGGGAATCTGTGTCAAAACTTTGTTAGGAATTATGTGATCCTTACTAGCTGGAAGTAAGGGAGATGGAGCATGAAGTTATTTCTAGGAGTTGGACACATACCAAGTTTAGCTCAGTTCTGGGCATCTTTGAAATACCTATACAAACTTGTTCCTACCTAGTAACTTGCATCTTTGAATGAGAATATGCTTGCTTGCAGCAACGTGCTATATGTTCTGAATGCGCGAATAGGGAATCTGTGTCAAAACTTTGTTAGGAATTATGTGATCCTTACTAGCTGGAAGTAAGGGAGATGGGGCATGAAGTTATTTCTAGGAGTTGGACACATACCAAGTTTAGCTCAGTTCTGGGCATCTTTGAAATACCTATACAAACTTGTTCCTACCTAGTAACTTGCATCTTTGAATGAGAATCTGCTTGCTTATAGCAACGTGCTATATGTTCTGAATGCCCGAATAGGGAATCTGTGTCAAAACTTTGTTAGGAATTATGTGATCCTTACTAGCTGGAAGTAAGGGAGATGGGGCATGAAGTTATTTCTAGGAGTTGGACACATACCAAGTTTAGCTCAGTTCTGGGCATCTTTGAAATACCTATACAAACTTGTTCCTACCTAGTAACTTGCAACTTTGAATGAGAATGTGCTTGCTTACAGCAACGTGCTATATGTTCTGAATGCCCGAATAGGGAATCTGTGTCAAAACTTTGTTAGGAATTATGTGATCCTTACTAGCTGGAAGTAAGGGAGATGGGGCATGAAGTTATTTCTAGGAGTTGGACACATACCAAGTTTAGCTCAGTTCTGGGCATCTTTGAAATACCTATACAAACTTGTTCCTACATAGTAACTTGCAACTTTGAATGAGAATGTGCTTGCTTACGGCAACGTGCTATATGTTCTGAATGCCCGAATTGGGAATCTGTGTCAAAACTTTGTTAGGAATTATGTGATCCTTACTAGCTGGAAGTAAGGGAGATGGGGCATGAAGTTATTTCTTGGAGTTGGAGACATACCAAGTTTAGCTCAGTTCTGGGCATCTTTGAAATACCTATACAAACTTGTTCCTACATAGTAACTTGCAACTTTGAATGAGAATGTGCTTGCTTGCAGCAACGTGCTATATGTTCTGAATGCCCGAATAGGGAATCTGTGTCAAAACTTTGTTAGGAATTATGTGATCCTTACTAGCTGGAAGTAAGGGAGATGGGGCATGAAGTTATTTCTAGGAGTTGGACACATACCAAGTTTAGCTCAGTTCTGGGCATCTTTGAAATACCTATACAAACTTGTTCCTACCTAGTAACTTGCATCTTTGAATGAGAATCTGCTTGCTTATAGCAACGTGCTATATGTTCTGAATGCCCGAATAGGGAATCTGTGTCAAAACTTTGTTAGGAATTATGTGATCCTTACTAGCTGGAAGTAAGGGAGATGGGGCATGAAGTTATTTCTAGGAGTTGGACACATACCAAGTTTAGCTCAGTTCTGGGCATCTTTGAAATACCTATACAAACTTGTTCCTACCTAGTAACTTGCAACTTTGAATGAGAATGTGCTTGCTTACAGCAACGTGCTATATGTTCTGAATGCCCGAATAGGGAATCTGTGTCAAAACTTTGTTAGGAATTATGTGATCCTTACTAGCTGGAAGTAAGGGAGATGGGGCATGAAGTTATTTCTAGGAGTTGGACACATACCAAGTTTAGCTCAGTTCTGGGCATCTTTGAAATACCTATACAAACTTGTTCCTACATAGTAACTTGCAACTTTGAATGAGAATGTGCTTGCTTACAGCAACGTGCTATATGTTCTGAATGCCCGAATTGGGAATCTGTGTCAAAACTTTGTTAGGAATTATGTGATCCTTACTAGCTGGAAGTAAGGGAGATGGGGCATGAAGTTATTTCTTGGAGTTGGAGACATACCAAGTTTAGCTCAGTTCTGGGCATCTTTGAAATACCTATACAAACTTGTTCCTACATAGTAACTTGCAACTTTGAATGAGAATGTGCTTGCTTGCAGCAACGTGCTATATGTTCTGAATGCCCGAATAGGGAATCTGTGTCAAAACTTTGTTAGGAATTATGTGATCCTTACTAGCTGGAAGTAAGGGAGATGGGGCATGAAGTTATTTCTAGGAGTTGGACACATACCAAGTTTAGCTCAGTTCTGGGCATCTTTGAAATACCTATACAAACTTGTTCCTACATAGTAACTTGCATCTTTGAATGAGAATGTGCATGCTTGCAGCAACGTGCTATATGTTCTGAATGCCCGAATAGGGAATCTGTGTCAAAACTTTGTTAGGAATTATGTGATCCATACTAGCTGGAAGTAAGGGAGATGGGGCATGAAGTTATTTCTAGGAGTTGGACACATACCAAGTTTAGCTCAGTTCTGGGCATCTTTGAAATACCTATACAAACTTGTTCCTACATAGTAACTTGCATCTTTGAATGAGAATGTTCTTGCTTACAGCAACGTGCTATATGTTCTGAATGCCCGAATTGGCAATCTGTGTCAAAACTTTGTTAGGAATTATGTGATCCTTACTAGCTGGAAGTAAGGGAGATGGGGCATGAAGTTATTTCTAGGAGTTGGACACATACCAAGTTTAGCTCAGTTCTGGGCATCTTTGAAATACCTATACAAACTTGTTCCTACATAGTAACTTGCAACTTTGAATGAGAATGTGCTTGCTTACAGCAACGTGCTATATGTTCTGAATGCCCGAATTGGGAATCTGTGTCAAAACTTTGTTAGGAATTATGTGATCCTTACTAGCTGGAAGTAAGGGAGATGGGGCATGACGTTATTTCTAGGAGTTGGACACATACCAAGTTTAGCTCAGTTCTGGGCATCTTTGAAATACCTATACAAACTTGTTCCCACATAGTAACTTGCATCTTTGAATGAGAATGTGCTTGCTTACAGCAACGTGCTATATGTTCTGAATGCCCGAATTGGCAATCTGTGTCAAAACTTTGTTAGGAATTATGTGATCCTTACTAGCTGGAAGTAAGGGAGATGGGGCATGAAGTTATTTCTAGGAGTTGGACACATACCAAGTTTAGCTCAGTTCTGGGCATCTTTGAAATACCTATACAAACTTGTTCCTACATAGTAACTTGCAACTTTGAATGAAAATGTGCTTGCTTACAGCAACGTGCTATGTGTTCTGAATGCCCGAATTGGGAATCTGTGTCAAAACTTTGTTAGGAATTATGTGATCCTTACTAGCTGGAAGTAAGGGAGATGGGGCATGAAGTTATTTCTAGGAGTTGGACACATACCAAGTTTAGCTCAGTTCTGGGCATCTTTGAAATACCTATACAAACTTGTTCCTACATAGTAACTTGCATCTTTGAATGAGAATGTGCTTGCTTACAGCAACGTGCTATATGTTCTGAATGCCCGAATTGGGAATCTGTGTCAAAACTTTGTTAGGAATTATGTGATCCTTACTAGCTGGAAGTAAGGGAGATGGGGCATGAAGTTATTTCTAGGAGTTGGACACATACCAAGTTTAGCTCAGTTCTGGGCATCTTTGAAATACCTATACAAACTTGTTCCTACCTAGTAACTTGCATCTTTGAATGAGAATGTGCTTGCTTACAGCAACGTGCTATATGTTCTGAATGCCCGAATTGGGAATCTGTGTCAAAACTTTGTTAGGAATTATGTGATCCTTACTAGCTGGAAGTAAGGGAGATGGGGCATGAAGTTATTTCTAGGAGTTGGACACATAGCAAGTTTAGCTCAGTTCTGGGCATCTTTGAAATACCTATACAAACTTGTTCCTACATAGTAACTTGCATCTTTGAATGAGAATGTGCTTGCTTACAGCAACGTGCTATATGTTCTGAATGCCCGAATTGGGAATCTGTGTCAAAACTTTGTTAGGAATTATGTGATCCTTACTAGCTGGAAGTAAGGGAGATGGGGCATGAAGTTATTTCTAGGAGTTGGACACATACCAAGTTTAGCTCAGTTCTGGGCATCTTTGAAACACCTATACAAACTTGTTCCTACATAGTAACTTGCAACTTTGAATGAGAATGTGCTTGCTTACAGCAACGTGCTATATGTTCTGAATGCCCGAATTGGGAATCTGTGTCAAAACTTTGTTAGGAATTATGTGATCCTTACTAGCTGGAAGTAAGGGAGATGGGGCATGAAGTTATTTCTAGGAGTTGGACACATACCAAGTTTAGCTCAGTTCTGGGCATCTTTGAAATACCTATACAAACTTGTTCCTACATAGTAACTTGCAACTTTGAATGAGAATGTGCTTGCTTACAGCAACGTGCTATATGTTCTGAATGCCCGAATTGGGAATCTGTGTCAAAACTTTGTTAGGAATTATGTGATCCTTACTAGCTGGAAGTAAGGGAGATGGGGCATGAAGTTATTTCTTGGAGTTGGAGACATACCAAGTTTAGCTCAGTTCTGGGCATCTTTGAAATACCTATACAAACTTGTTCCTACATAGTAACTTGCAACTTTGAATGAGAATGTGCTTGCTTGCAGCAACGTGCTATATGTTCTGAATGCCCGAATAGGGAATCTGTGTCAAAACTTTGTTAGGAATTATGTGATCCTTACTAGCTGGAAGTAAGGGAGATGGGGCATGATGTTATTTCTAGCAGTTGGACACATACCAAGTTTAGCTCAGTTCTGGGCATCTTTGAAATACCTATACAAACTTGTTCCTACATAGTAACTTGCATCTTTGAATGAGAATGTGCTTGCTTGCAGCAACGTGCTATATGTTCTGAATGCCCGAATAGGGAATCTGTGTCAAAACTTTGTTAGGAATTATGTGATCCTTACTAGCTGGAAGTAAGGGAGATGGGGCATGAAGTTATTTCTAGGAGTTGGACACATACCAAGTTTAGCTCAGTTCTGGGCATCTTTGAAATACCTATACAAACTTGTTCCTACATAGTAACTTGCATCTTTGAATGAGAATGTGCTTGCTTACAGCAACGTGCTATATGTTCTGAATGCCCGAATTGGCAATCTGTGTCAAAACTTTGTTAGGAATTATGTGATCCTTACTAGCTGGAAGTAAGGGAGATGGGGCATGAAGTTATTTCTAGGAGTTGGACACATACCAAGTTTAGCTCAGTTCTGGGCATCTTTGAAATACCTATACAAACTTGTTCCTACATAGTAACTTGCAACTTTGAATGAGAATGTGCTTGCTTGCAGCAACGTGCTATATGTTCTGAATGCCCGAATTGGGAATCTGTGTCAAAACTTTGTTAGGAATTATGTGATCCTTACTAGCTGGAAGTAAGGGAGATGGGGCATGAAGTTATTTCTAGGAGTTGGACACATACCAAGTTTAGCTCAGTTCTGGGCATCTTTGAAATACCTATACAAACTTGTTCCTACATAGTAACTTGCATCTTTGAATGAGAATGTGCTTGCTTGCAGCAACGTGCTATATGTTCTGAATGCCCGAATTGGCAATCTGTGTCAAAACTTTGTTAGGAATTATGTGATCCTTACTAGCTGGAAGTAAGGGAGATGGGGCATGAAGTTATTTCTAGGATTTGGACACATACCAAGTTTAGCTCAGTTCTGGGCATCTTTGAAATACCTATACAAACTTGTTCCTACATAGTAACTTGCATCTTTGAATGAGAATGTGCTTGCTTACAGCAACGTGCTATATGTTCTGAATGCCCGAATTGGCAATCTGTGTCAAAACTTTGTTAGGAATTATGTGATCCTTACTAGCTGGAAGTAAGGGAGATGGGGCATGAAGTTATTTCTAGGAGTTGGACACATACCAAGTTTAGCTCAGTTCTGGGCATCTTTGAAATACCTATACAAACTTGTTCCTACATAGTAACTTGCAACTTTGAATGAGAATGTGCTTGCTTGCAGCAACGTGCTATATGTTCTGAATGCCCGAATAGGGAATCTGTGTCAAAACTTTGTTAGGAATTATGTGATCCTTACTAGCTGGAAGTAAGGGAGATGGGGCATGAAGTTATTTCTAGGAGTTGGACACATACCAAGTTTAGCTCAGTTCTGGGCATCTTTGAAATACCTATACAAACTTGTTCCTACATAGTAACTTGCATCTTTGAATGAGAATGTGCTTGCTTACAGCAACGTGCTATATGTTCTGAATGCCCGAATTGGGAATCTGTGTCAAAACTTTGTTAGGAATTATGTGATCCTTACTAGCTGGAAGTAAGGGAGATGGGGCATGAAGTTATTTCTAGGAGTTGGACACATACCAAGTTTAGCTCAGTTCTGGGCATCTTTGAAATATCTATACAAACTTGTTCCTACATAGTTACTTGCAACTTTGAATGAGAATGTGCTTGCTTACAGCAACGTGCTATATGTTCTGAATGCCCGAATTGGGAATCTGTGTCAAAACTTTGTTAGGAATTATGTGATCCTTACTAGCTGGAAGTAAGGGAGATGGGGCATGAAGTTATTTCTAGGAGTTGGACACATACCAAGTTTAGCTCAGTTCTGGGCATCTTTGAAATACCTATACAAACTTGTTCCTACATAGTAACTTGCATCTTTGAATGAGAATGTGCTTGCTTACAGCAACGTGCTATATGTTCTGAATGCCCGAATTGGGAATCTGTGTCAAAACTTTGTTAGGAATTATGTGATCCTTACTAGCTGGAAGTAAGGGAGATGGGGCATGAAGTTATTTCTAGGAGTTGGACACATACCAAGTTTAGCTCAGTTCTGGGCATCTTTGAAATACCTATACAAACTTGTTCCTACATAGTAACTTGCAACTTTGAATGAGCATGTGCTTGCTTACAGCAACGTGCTATATGTTCTGAATGCCCGAATTGGGAATCTGTGTCAAAACTTTGTTAGGAATTATGTGATCCTTACTAGCTGGAAGTAAGGGAGATGGGGCATGAAGTTATTTCTAGGAGTTGGACACATACCAAGTTTAGCTCAGTTCTGGGCATCTTTGAAATACCTATACAAACTTGTTCCTACATAGTAACTTGCATCTTTGAATGAGAATGTGCTTGCTTACAGCAACGTGCTATATGTTCTGAATGCCCGAATTGGGAATCTGTGTCAAAACTTTGTTAGGAATTATGTGATCCTTACTAGCTGGAAGTAAGGGAGATGAGGCATGAAGTTATTTCTAGGAGTTGTACACATACCAAGTTTAGCTCAGTTCTGGGCATCTTTGAAATACCTATACAAACTTGTTCCTTCATAGTAACTTGCATCTTTGAATGAGAATGTGCTTGCTTACAGCAACGTGCTATATGTTCTGAATGCCCGAATTGGCAATCTGTGTCAAAACTTTGTTAGGAATTATGTGATCCTTACTAGCTGGAAGTAAGGGAGATGGGGCATGAAGTTATTTCTAGGAGTTGGACACATACCAAGTTTAGCTCAGTTCTGGGCATCTTTGAAATACCTATACAAACTTGTTCCCACATGGTAACTTGCAACTAAAATGAAAATGTGCTTGCTTACAGCAACGTGCTATATGTTCTGAATGACCGAATAGGGAATCTGTGTCAAAACTTTGTTAGGAATTATGTGATCCTTACTAGCTGGAAGTAAGGGAGATGGAGCATGAAGTTATTTCTAGGAGTTGGACACATACCAAGTTTAGCTCAGTTCTGGGCATCTTTGAAATACCTATACAAACTTGTTCCTACCTAGTAACTTGCATCTTTGAATGAGAATATGCTTGCTTGCAGCAACGTGCTATATGTTCTGAATGCGCGAATAGGGAATCTGTGTCAAAACTTTGTTAGGAATTATGTGATCCTTACTAGCTGGAAGTAAGGGAGATGGGGCATGAAGTTATTTCTAGGAGTTGGACACATACCAAGTTTAGCTCAGTTCTGGGCATCTTTGAAATACCTATACAAACTTGTTCCTACCTAGTAACTTGCATCTTTGAATGAGAATCTGCTTGCTTATAGCAACGTGCTATATGTTCTGAATGCCCGAATAGGGAATCTGTGTCAAAACTTTGTTAGGAATTATGTGATCCTTACTAGCTGGAAGTAAGGGAGATGGGGCATGAAGTTATTTCTAGGAGTTGGACACATACCAAGTTTAGCTCAGTTCTGGGCATCTTTGAAATACCTATACAAACTTGTTCCTACATAGTAACTTGCATCTTTGAATGAGAATGTGCTTGCTTACAGCAACGTGCTATATGTTCTGAATGCCCGAATTGGGAATCTGTGTCAAAACTTTGTTAGGAATTATGTGATCCTTAATAGCTGGAAGTAAGGGAGATGAGGCATGAAGTTATTTCTAGGAGTTGGACACATACCAAGTTTAGCTCAGTTCTGGGCATCTTTGAAATACCTATACAAACTTGTTCCTTCATAGTAACTTGCATCTTTGAATGAGAATGTGCTTGCTTACAGCAACGTGCTATATGTTCTGAGTGCCCGAATTGGCAATCTGTGTCAAAACTTTGTTAGGAATTATGTGATCCTTACTAGCTGGAAGTAAGGGAGATGGGGCATGAAGTTATTTCTAGGAGTTGGACACATACCAAGTTTAGCTCAGTTCTGGGCATCTTTGAAATACCTATACAAACTTGTTCCTACCTAGTAACTTGCATCTTTGAATGAGAATATGCTTGCTTATAGCAACGTGCTATATGTTCTGAATGCCCGAATAGGGAATCTGTGTCAAAACTTTGTTAGGAATTATGTGATCCTTACTAGCTGGAAGTAAGGGAGATGGGGCATGAAGTTATTTCTAGGAGTTGGACACATACCAAGTTTAGCTCAGTTCTGGGCATCTTTGAAATACCTATACAAACTTGTTCCTACCTAGTAACTTGCAACTTTGAATGAGAATGTGCTTGCTTACAGCAACGTGCTATATGTTCTGAATGCCCGAATAGGGAATCTGTGTCAAAACTTTGTTAGGAATTATGTGATCTTTACTAGCTGGAAGTAAGGGAGATGGGGCATGAAGTTATTTCTAGGAGTTGGACACATACCAAGTTTAGCTCAGTTCTGGGCATCTTTGAAATACCTATACAAACTTGTTCCTACATAGTAACTTGCAACTTTGAATGAGAATGTGCTTGCTTACAGCAACGTGCTATATGTTCTAAATGCCCGTATTGGGAATCTGTGTCAAAACTTTGTTAGGAATTATGTGATCCTTACTAGCTGGAAGTAAGGGAGATGGTTCATGAAGTTATTTCTAGGAGTTGGACACATACCAAGTTTAGCTCAGTTCTGGGCATCTTTGAAATACCTATACAAACTTGTTCCTACATAGTAACTTGCAACTATGAATGAGAATGTGCTTGCTTTCAGCAACGTGCTATATGTTCTGAATGCCCGAATTGGGAATCTGTGTCAAAACTTTGTTAGGAATTATGTGATCCTTAATAGCTGGAAGTAAGGGAGATGAGGCATGAAGTTATTTCTAGGAGTTGGACACATACCAAGTTTAGCTCAGTTCTGGGCATCTTTGAAATACCTATACAAACTTGTTCCTTCATAGTAACTTGCATCTTTGAATGAGAATGTGCTTGCTTACAGCAACGTGCTATATGTTCTGAGTGCCCGAATTGGCAATCTGTGTCAAAACTTTGTTAGGAATTATGTGATCCTTACTAGCTGGAAGTAAGGGAGATGGGGCATGAAGTTATTTCTAGGAGTTGGACACATACCAAGTTTAGCTCAGTTCTGGGCATCTTTGAAATACCTATACAAACTTGTTCCTACCTAGTAACTTGCATCTTTGAATGAGAATATGCTTGCTTATAGCAACGTGCTATATGTTCTGAATGCCCGAATAGGGAATCTGTGTCAAAACTTTGTTAGGAATTATGTGATCCTTACTAGCTGGAAGTAAGGGAGATGGGGCATGAAGTTATTTCTAGGAGTTGGACACATACCAAGTTTAGCTCAGTTCTGGGCATCTTTGAAATACCTATACAAACTTGTTCCTACCTAGTAACTTGCAACTTTGAATGAGAATGTGCTTGCTTACAGCAACGTGCTATATGTTCTGAATGCCCGAATAGGGAATCTGTGTCAAAACTTTGTTAGGAATTATGTGATCTTTACTAGCTGGAAGTAAGGGAGATGGGGCATGAAGTTATTTCTAGGAGTTGGACACATACCAAGTTTAGCTCAGTTCTGGGCATCTTTGAAATACCTATACAAACTTGTTCCTACATAGTAACTTGCAACTTTGAATGAGAATGTGCTTGCTTACAGCAACGTGCTATATGTTCTAAATGCCCGAATTGGGAATCTGTGTCAAAACTTTGTTAGGAATTATGTGATCCTTACTAGCTGGAAGTAAGGGAGATGGTTCATGAAGTTATTTCTAGGAGTTGGACACATACCAAGTTTAGCTCAGTTCTGGGCATCTTTGAAATACCTATACAAACTTGTTCCTACATAGTAACTTGCAACTTTGAATGAGAATGTGCTTGCTTTCAGCAACGTGCTATATGTTCTGAATGCCCGAATTGGGAATCTGTGTCAAAACTTTGTTAGGAATTATGTGATCCTTACTAGCTGGAAGTAAGGGAGATGGGGCATGAAGTTATTTCTAGGAGTTGGACACATACCAAGTTTAGCTCAGTTCTGGGCATCTTTGAAATACCTATACAAACTTGTTCCTACATAGTAACTTGCAACTTTGAATGAGAATGTGCTTGCTTACAGCAACGTGCTATATGTTCTGAATGCGAGAATTGGGAATCTGTGTCAAAACTTTGTTAGGAATTATGTGATCCTTACTAGCTGGAAGTAAGGGAGATGGGGCATGAAGTTATTTCTAGGAGTTGGAGACATACCAAGTTTAGCTCAGTTCTGGGCATCTTTGAAATACCTATACAAACTTGTTCCTACCTAGTAACTTGCATCTTTGAATGAGAATATGCTTGCTTACAGCAACGTGCTATATGTTCTGAATGCCCGAATAGGGAATCTGTGTCAAAACTTTGTTAGGAATTATGTGATCCTTACTAGCTGGAAGTAAGGGAGATGGGGCATGAAGTTATTTCTAGGAGTTGGACACATACCAAGTTTAGCTCAGTTCTGGGCATCTTTGAAATACCTATACAAACTTGTTCCTACATAGTAACTTGCATCTTTGAATGAGAATCTGCTTGCTTATAGCAACGTGCTATATGTTCTGAATGCCCGAATAGGGAATCTGTGTCAAAACTTTGTTAGGAATTATGTGATCCTTACTAGCTGGAAGTAAGGGAGATGGGGCATGAAGTTATTTCTAGGAGTTGGACACATACCAAGTTTAGCTCAGTTCTGGGCATCTTTGAAATACCTATACAAACTTGTTCCTACCTAGTAACTTGCATCTTTGAATGAGAATGTGCTTGCTTACAGCAACGTGCTATATGTTCTGAATGCCCGAATTGGGAATCTGTGTCAAAACTTTGTTAGGAATTATGTGATCCTTACTAGCTGGAAGTAAGGGAGATGAGGCATGAAGTTATTTCTAGGAGTTGGACACATACCAAGTTTAGCTCAGTTCTGGGCATCTTTGAAATACCTATACAAACTTGTTCCTACATAGTAACTTGCAACTTTGAATGAGAATGTGCTTGCTTTCAGCAACGTGCTATATGTTCTGAATGCCCGAATAGGGAATCTGTGTCAAAACTTTGTTAGGAATTATGTGATCCTTACTAGCTGGAAGTAAGGGAGATGGGGCATGAAGTTATTTCTAGGAGTTGGACACATACCAAGTTTAGCTCAGTTCTGGGCATCTTTGAAATACCTATACAAACTTGTTCCTACCTAGTAACTTGCATCTTTGAATGAGAATATGCTTGCTTATAGCAACGTGCTATATGTTCTGAATGCCCGAATAGGGAATCTGTGTCAAAACTTTGTTAGGAATTATGTGATCCTTACTAGCTGGAAGTAAGGGAGATGGGGCATGAAGTTATTTCTAGGAGTTGGACACATACCAAGTTTAGCTCAGTTCTGGGCATCTTTGAAATACCTATACAAACTTGTTCCTACCTAGTAACTTGCAACTTTGAATGAGAATGTGCTTGCTTACAGCAACGTGCTATATGTTCTGA
This sequence comes from Diceros bicornis minor, assembly GCF_020826845.1. Taxonomy (NCBI): domain Eukaryota; kingdom Metazoa; phylum Chordata; class Mammalia; order Perissodactyla; family Rhinocerotidae; genus Diceros; species Diceros bicornis. Next base: position 42,085 of record NW_026691405.1, on the reverse strand, counting down.
ATGCCCGAATAGGGAATCTGTGTCAAAACTTTGTTAGGAATTATGTGATCTTTACTAGCTGGAAGTAAGGGAGATGGGGCATGAAGTTATTTCTAGGAGTTGGACACATACCAAGTTTAGCTCAGTTCTGGGCATCTTTGAAATACCTATACAAACTTGTTCCTACATAGTAACTTGCAACTTTGAATGAGAATGTGCTTGCTTACAGCAACGTGCTATATGTTCTAAATGCCCGAATTGGGAATCTGTGTCAAAACTTTGTTAGGAATTATGTGATCCTTACTAGCTGGAAGTAAGGGAGATGGTTCATGAAGTTATTTCTAGGAGTTGGACACATACCAAGTTTAGCTCAGTTCTGGGCATCTTTGAAATACCTATACAAACTTGTTCCTACATAGTAACTTGCAACTTTGAATGAGAATGTGCTTGCTTTCAGCAACGTGCTATATGTTCTGAATGCCCGAATTGGGAATCTGTGTCAAAACTTTGTTAGGAATTATGTGATCCTTACTAGCTGGAAGTAAGGGAGATGGGGCATGAAGTTATTTCTAGGAGTTGGACACATACCAAGTTTAGCTCAGTTCTGGGCATCTTTGAAATACCTATACAAACTTGTTCCTACATAGTAACTTGCATCTTTGAATGAGAATGTGCTTGCTTACAGCAACGTGCTATATGTTCTGAATGCGAGAATTGGGAATCTGTGTCAAAACTTTGTTAGGAATTATGTGATCCTTACTAGCTGGAAGTAAGGGAGATGGGGCATGAAGTTATTTCTAGGAGTTGGACACATACCAAGTTTAGCTCAGTTCTGGGCATCTTTGAAATACCTATACAAACTTGTTCCTACATAGTAACTTGCAACTTTGAATGAGAATGTGCTTGCTTGCAGCAACGTGCTATATGTTCTGAATGCCCGAATAGGGAATCTGTGTCAAAACTTTGTTAGGAATTATGTGATCCTTACTAGCTGGAAGTAAGGGAGATGGGGCATGAAGTTATTTCTAGGAGTTGGACACATACCAAGTTTAGCTCAGTTCTGGGCATCTTTGAAATACCTATACAAACTTGTTCCTACATAGTAACTTGCATCTTTGAATGAGAATGTGCTTGCTTGCAGCAACGTGCTATATGTTCTGAATGCCCGAATTGGGAATCTGTGTCAAAACTTTGTTAGGAATTATGTGATCCTTACTAGCTGGAAGTAAGGGAGATGGGGCATGAAGTTATTTCTAGGAGTTGGACACATACCAAGTTTAGCTCAGTTCTGGGCATCTTTGAAATACCTATACAAACTTGTTCCTACATAGTAACTTGCATCTTTGAATGAGAATGTGCTTGCTTACAGCAACGTGCTATATGTTCTGAATGCCCGAATTGGGAATCTGTGTCAAAACTTTGTTAGGAATTATGTGATCCTTACTAGCTGGAAGTAAGGGAGATGGGGCATGAAGTTATTTCTAGGAGTTGGACACATACCAAGTTTAGCTCAGTTCTGGGCATCTTTGAAATACCTATACAAACTTGTTCCTACATAGTAACTTGCAACTTTGAATGAGAATGTGCTTGCTTGCAGCAACGTGCTATATGTTCTGAATGCCCGAATAGGCAATCTGTGTCAAAACTTTGTTAGGAATTATGTGATCCTTACTAGCTCTAAGTAAGGGAGATGGGGCATGAAGTTATTTCTAGGAGTTGGACACATACCAAGTTTAGCTCAGTTCTGGGCATCTTTGAAATACCTATACAAACTTGTTCCTACATAGTAACTTGCATCTTTGAATGAGAATGTGCTTGCTTGCAGCAACGTGCTATATGTTCTGAATGCCCGAATTGGGAATCTGTGTCAAAACTTTGTTAGGAATTATGTGATCCTTACTAGCTGGAAGTAAGGGAGATGGGGCATGAAGTTATTTCTAGGAGTTGGACACATACCAAGTTTAGCTCAGTTCTGGGCATCTTTGAAATACCTATACAAACTTGTTCCTACATAGTAACTTGCATCTTTGAATGAGAATGTGCTTGCTTGCAGCAACGTGCTATATGTTCTGAAAGCCCGAATTGGGAATCTGTGTCAAAACTTTGTTAGGAATTATGTGATCCTTACTAGCTCTAAGTAAGGGAGATGGGGCATGAAGTTATTTCTTGGAGTTGGAGACATACCAAGTTTAGCTCAGTTCTGGGCATCTTTGAAATACCTATACAAACTTGTTCCTACATAGTAACTTGCATCTTTGAATGAGAATGTGCTTGCTTACAGCAACGTGCTATATGTTCTGAATGCCCGAATTGGGAATCTGTGTCAAAACTTTGTTAGGAATTATGTGATCCTTACTAGCTGGAAGTAAGGGAGATGGGGCATGAAGTTATTTCTAGGAGTTGGACACATACCAAGTTTAGCTCAGTTCTGGGCATCTTTGAAATACCTATACAAACTTGTTCCTACATAGTAACTTGCATCTTTGAATGAGAATGTGCTTGCTTACAGCAACGTGCTATATGTTCTGAATGCGAGAATTGGGAATCTGTGTCAAAACTTTGTTAGGAATTATGTGATCCTTACTAGCTGGAAGTAAGGGAGATGGGGCATGAAGTTATTTCTAGGAGTTGGACACATACCAAGTTTAGCTCAGTTCTGGGCATCTTTGAAATACCTATACAAACTTGTTCCTACATAGTAACTTGCAACTTTGAATGAGAATGTGCTTGCTTGCAGCAACGTGCTATATGTTCTGAGTGCCCGAATAGGGAATCTGTGTCAAAACTTTGTTAGGAATTATGTGATCCTTACTAGCTGGAAGTAAGGGAGATGGGGCATGAAGTTATTTCTAGGAGTTGGACACATACCAAGTTTAGCTCAGTTCTGGGCATCTTTGAAATACCTATACAAACTTGTTCCTACATAGTAACTTGCATCTTTGAATGAGAATGTGCTTGCTTGCAGCAACGTGCTATATGTTCTGAATGCCCGAATTGGGAATCTGTGTCAAAACTTTGTTAGGAATTATGTGATCCTTACTAGCTGGAAGTAAGGGAGATGGGGCATGAAGTTATTTCTAGGAGTTGGACACATACCAAGTTTAGCTCAGTTCTGGGCATCTTTGAAATACCTATACAAACTTGTTCCTACATAGTAACTTGCATCTTTGAATGAGAATGTGCTTGCTTACAGCAACGTGCTATATGTTCTGAATGCCCGAATTGGGAATCTGTGTCAAAACTTTGTTAGGAATTATGTGATCCTTACTAGCTGGAAGTAAGGGAGATGGGGCATGAAGTTATTTCTAGGAGTTGGACACATACCAAGTTTAGCTCAGTTCTGGGCATCTTTGAAATACCTATACAAACTTGTTCCTACATAGTAACTTGCAACTTTGAATGAGAATGTGCTTGCTTGCAGCAACGTGCTATATGTTCTGAATGCCCGAATAGGCAATCTGTGTCAAAACTTTGTTAGGAATTATGTGATCCTTACTAGCTCTAAGTAAGGGAGATGGGGCATGAAGTTATTTCTAGGAGTTGGACACATACCAAGTTTAGCTCAGTTCTGGGCATCTTTGAAATACCTATACAAACTTGTTCCTACATAGTAACTTGCATCTTTGAATGAGAATGTGCTTGCTTGCAGCAACGTGCTATATGTTCTGAATGCCCGAATTGGGAATCTGTGTCAAAACTTTGTTAGGAATTATGTGATCCTTACTAGCTGGAAGTAAGGGAGATGGGGCATGAAGTTATTTCTAGGAGTTGGACACATACCAAGTTTAGCTCAGTTCTGGGCATCTTTGAAATACCTATACAAACTTGTTCCTACATAGTAACTTGCATCTTTGAATGAGAATGTGCTTGCTTGCAGCAACGTGCTATATGTTCTGAAAGCCCGAATTGGGAATCTGTGTCAAAACTTTGTTAGGAATTATGTGATCCTTACTAGCTCTAAGTAAGGGAGATGGGGCATGAAGTTATTTCTAGGAGTTGGACACATACCAAGTTTAGCTCAGTTCTGGGCATCTTTGAAATACCTATACAAACTTGTTCCTACATAGTAACTTGCAACTTTGAATGAGAATGTGCTTGCTTACAGCAACGTGCTATATGTTCTGAATGCCCGAATTGGGAATCTGTGTCAAAACTTTGTTAGGAATTATGTGATCCTTACTAGCTGGAAGTAAGGGAGATGGGGCATGAAGTTATTTCTAGGAGTTGGACACATACCAAGTTTAGCTCAGTTCTGGGCATCTTTGAAATACCTATACAAACTTGTTCCTAGATAGTAACTTGCAACTTTGAATGAGAATGTGCTTGCTTACAGCAACGTGCTATATGTTCTGAATGCCCGAATTGGGAATCTGTGTCAAAACTTTGTTAGGAATTATGTGATCCTTACTAGCTGGAAGTAAGGGAGATGGGGCATGAAGTTATTTCTTGGAGTTTGAGACATACCAAGTTTAGCTCAGTTCTGGGCATCTTTGAAATACCTATACAAACTTGTTCCTACATAGTAACTTGCAACTTTGAATGAGAATGTGCTTGCTTGCAGCAACGTGCTATATGTTCTGAATGCCCGATTTGGGAATCTGTGTCAAAACTTTGTTAGGAATTATGTGATCCTTACTAGCTGGAAGTAAGGGAGAAGGGGCATGAAGTTATTTCTAGGAGTTGGACACATACCAAGTTTAGCTCAGTTCTGGGCATCTTTGAAATACCTATACAAACTTGTTCCTACCTAGTAACTTGCATCTTTGAATGAGAATGTGCTTGCTTACAGCAACGTGCTATATGTTCTGAATGCCCGAATTGGGAATCTGTGTCAAAACTTTGTTAGGAATTATGTGATCCTTACTAGCTGGAAGTAAGGGAGATGGGGCATGAAGTTATTTCTAGGAGTTGGACACATACCAAGTTTAGCTCAGTTCTGGGCATCTTTGAAATACCTATACAAACTTGTTCCTACATAGTAACTTGAATCTTTGAATGAGAATCTGCTTGCTTAAAGCAACGTGCTATATGTTCTGAATGCCCGAATTGGCAATCTGTGTCAAAACTTTGTTAGGAATTATGTGATCCTTACTAGCTGGAAGTAAGGGAGATGGGGCATGAAGTTATTTCTAGGAGTTGGACACATACCAAGTTTAGCTCAGTTCTGGGCATCTTTGAAATACCTATACAAACTTGTTCCTACATAGTAACTTGCAACTTTGAATGAGAATGTGCTTGCTTACAGCAACGTGCTATATGTTCTGAATGCCCGAATTGGTAATCTGTGTCAAATCTTTGTTAGGAATTATGTGATCCTTACTAGCTGGAAGTAAGGGAGATGGGGCATGAAGTTATTTCTAGGAGTTGGACACATACCAAGTTTAGCTCAGTTCTGGGCATCTTTGAAATACCTATACAAACTTGTTCCTACATAGTAACTTGCATCTTTGAATGAGAATGTGCTTGCTTACAGCAACGTGCTATATGTTCTGAATGCCCGAATTGGGAATCTGTGTCAAAACTTTGTTAGGAATTATGTGATCCTTACTAGCTGGAAGTAAGGGAGATGGGGCATGAAGTTATTTCTAGGAGTTGGACACATACCAAGTTTAGCTCAGTTCTGGGCATCTTTGAAATACCTATACAAACCTGTTCCTACATAGTAACTTGCAACTTTGAATGAGAATGTGCTTGCTTACAGCAACGTGCTATATGTTCTGAATGCCCGAATTGGGAATCTGTGTCAAAACTTTGTTAGGAATTATGTGATCCTTACTAGCTGGAAGTAAGGGAGATGGGGCATGAAGTTATTTCTAGGAGTTGGACACATACCAAGTTTAGCTCAGTTCTGGGCATCTTTGAAATACCTATACAAACTTGTTCCTACCTAGTAACTTGAATCTTTGAATGAGAATATGCTTGCTTACAGCAACGTGCTATATGTTCTGAATGACCGAATAGGGAATCTGTGTCAAAACTTTGTTAGGAATTATGTGATCCTTACTAGCTGGAAGTAAGGGAGATGGGGCATGAAGTTATTTCTAGGAGTTGGACACATACCAAGTTTAGCTCAGTTCTGGGCATCTTTGAAATACCTATACAAACTTGTTCCTACCTAGTAACTTGCAACTTTGAATGAGAATGTGCTTGCTTACAGCAACGTGCTATATGTTCTGAATGCCCGAATAGGGAATCTGTGTCAAATCTTTGTTAGGAATTATGTGATCCTTTCTAGCTGGAAGTAAGGGAGGTGGGGCATGAAGTTATTTCTAGGAGTTGGACACATACCAAGTTTAGCTCAGTTCTGGGCATCTTTGAAATACCTATACAAACTTGTTCCTACATAGTAACTTGCAACTTTGAATGAGAATGTGCTTGCTTACAGCAACGTGCTATATGTTCTAAATGCCCGAAGTGGGAATCTGTGTCAAAACTTTGTTAGGAATTATGTGATCCTTACTAGCTGGAAGTAAGGGAGATGGTTCATGAAGTTATTTCTAGGAGTTGGACACATACCAAGTTTAGCTCAGTTCTGGGCATCTTTGAAATACCTATACAAACTTGTTCCTACATAATAACTTGCAACTTTGAATGAGAATGTGCTTGCTTTCAGCAACGTGCTATATGTTCTGAATGCCCGAATTGGGAATCTGTGTCAAAACTTTGTTAGGAATTATGTGATCCTTACTAGCTGGAAGTAAGGGAGATGGGGCATGAAGTTATTTCTAGGAGTTGGACACATACCAAGTTTAGCTCAGTTCTGGGCATCTTTGAAATACCTATACAAACTTGTTCCTACATAGTAACTTGCAACTTTGAATGAGAATGTGCTTGCTTACAGCAACGTGCTATATGTTCTGAATGCGAGAATTGGGAATCTGTGTCAAAACTTTGTTAGGAATTATGTGATCCTTACTAGCTGGAAGTAAGGGAGATGGGGCATGAAGTTATTTCTAGGAGTTGGACACATACCAAGTTTAGCTCAGTTCTGGGCATCTTTGAAATACCTATACAAACTTGTTCCTACATAGTAACTTGCAACTTTGAATGAGAATGTGCTTGCTTGCAGCAACGTGCTATATGTTCTGAATGCCCGAATAGGGAATCTGTGTCAAAACTTTGTTAGGAATTATGTGATCCTTACTAGCTGGAAGTAAGGGAGATGGGGCATGAAGTTATTTCTAGGAGTTGGACACATACCAAGTTTAGCTCAGTTCTGGGCATCTTTGAAATACCTATACAAACTTGTTCCTACATAGTAACTTGCATCTTTGAATGAGAATGTGCTTGCTTGCAGCAACGTGCTATATGTTCTGAATGCCCGAATTGGGAATCTGTGTCAAAACTTTGTTAGGAATTATGTGATCCTTACTAGCTGGAAGTAAGGGAGATGGGGCATGAAGTTATTTCTAGGAGTTGGACACATACCAAGTTTAGCTCAGTTCTGGGCATCTTTGAAATACCTATACAAACTTGTTCCTACATAGTAACTTGCATCTTTGAATGAGAATGTGCTTGCTTACAGCAACGTGCTATATGTTCTGAATGCCCGAATTGGGAATCTGTGTCAAAACTTTGTTAGGAATTATGTGATCCTTACTAGCTGGAAGTAAGGGAGATGGGGCATGAAGTTATTTCTAGGAGTTGGACACATACCAAGTTTAGCTCAGTTCTGGGCATCTTTGAAATACCTATACAAACTTGTTCCTACATAGTAACTTGCAACTTTGAATGAGAATGTGCTTGCTTGCAGCAACGTGCTATATGTTCTGAATGCCCGAATAGGCAATCTGTGTCAAAACTTTGTTAGGAATTATGTGATCCTTACTAGCTGGAAGTAAGGGAGATGGGGCATGAAGTTATTTCTAGGAGTTGGACACATACCAAGTTTAGCTCAGTTCTGGGCATCTTTGAAATACCTATACAAACTTGTTCCTACATAGTAACTTGCATCTTTGAATGAGAATGTGCTTGCTTGCAGCAACGTGCTATATGTTCTGAATGCCCGAATTGGGAATCTGTGTCAAAACTTTGTTAGGAATTATGTGATCCTTACTAGCTGGAAGTAAGGGAGATGGGGCATGAAGTTATTTCTAGGAGTTGGACACATACCAAGTTTAGCTCAGTTCTGGGCATCTTTGAAATACCTATACAAACTTGTTCCTACATAGTAACTTGCATCTTTGAATGAGAATGTGCTTGCTTGCAGCAACGTGCTATATGTTCTGAAAGCCCGAATTGGGAATCTGTGTCAAAACTTTGTTAGGAATTATGTGATCCTTACTAGCTCTAAGTAAGGGAGATGGGGCATGAAGTTATTTCTTGGAGTTGGAGACATACCAAGTTTAGCTCAGTTCTGGGCATCTTTGAAATACCTATACAAACTTGTTCCTACATAGTAACTTGCAACTTTGAATGAGAATGTGCTTGCTTACAGCAACGTGCTATATGTTCTGAATGCCCGAATTGGGAATCTGTGTCAAAACTTTGTTAGGAATTATGTGATCCTTACTAGCTGGAAGTAAGGGAGATGGGGCATGAAGTTATTTCTAGGAGTTGGACACATACCAAGTTTAGCTCAGTTCTGGGCATCTTTGAAATACCTATACAAACTTGTTCCTACATAGTAACTTGCAACTTTGAATGAGAATGTGCTTGCTTACAGCAACGTGCTATATGTTCTGAATGCCCGAATTGGGAATCTGTGTCAAAACTTTGTTAGGAATTATGTGATCCTTACTAGCTGGAAGTAAGGGAGATGGGGCATGAAGTTATTTCTTGGAGTTTGAGACATACCAAGTTTAGCTCAGTTCTGGGCATCTTTGAAATACCTATACAAACTTGTTCCTACATAGTAACTTGCAACTTTGAATGAGAATGTGCTTGCTTGCAGCAACGTGCTATATGTTCTGAATGCCCGATTTGGGAATCTGTGTCAAAACTTTGTTAGGAATTATGTGATCCTTACTAGCTGGAAGTAAGGGAGAAGGGGCATGAAGTTATTTCTAGGAGTTGGACACATACCAAGTTTAGCTCAGTTCTGGGCATCTTTGAAATACCTATACAAACTTGTTCCTACCTAGTAACTTGCATCTTTGAATGAGAATGTGCTTGCTTACAGCAACGTGCTATATGTTCTGAATGCCCGAATTGGGAATCTGTGTCAAAACTTTGTTAGGAATTATGTGATCCTTACTAGCTGGAAGTAAGGGAGATGGGGCATGAAGTTATTTCTAGGAGTTGGACACATACCAAGTTTAGCTCAGTTCTGGGCATCTTTGAAATACCGATACAAACTTGTTCCTACATAGTAACTTGAATCTTTGAATGAGAATCTGCTTGCTTAAAGCAACGTGCTATATGTTCTGAATGCCCGAATTGGCAATCTGTGTCAAAACTTTGTTAGGAATTATGTGATCCTTACTAGCTGGAAGTAAGGGAGATGGGGCATGAAGTTATTTCTAGGAGTTGGACACATACCAAGTTTAGCTCAGTTCTGGGCATCTTTGAAATACCTATACAAACTTGTTCCTACATAGTAACTTGCAACTTTGAATGAGAATGTGCTTGCTTACAGCAACGTGCTATATGTTCTGAATGCCCGAATTGGTAATCTGTGTCAAATCTTTGTTAGGAATTATGTGATCCTTACTAGCTGGAAGTAAGGGAGATGGGGCATGAAGTTATTTCTAGGAGTTGGACACATACCAAGTTTAGCTCAGTTCTGGGCATCTTTGAAATACCTATACAAACTTGTTCCTACATAGTAACTTGCATCTTTGAATGAGAATGTGCTTGCTTACAGCAACGTGCTATATGTTCTGAATGCCCGAATTGGGAATCTGTGTCAAAACTTTGTTAGGAATTATGTGATCCTTACTAGCTGGAAGTAAGGGAGATGGGGCATGAAGTTATTTCTAGGAGTTGGACACATACCAAGTTTAGCTCAGTTCTGGGCATCTTTGAAATACCTATACAAACCTGTTCCTACATAGTAACTTGCAACTTTGAATGAGAATGTGCTTGCTTACAGCAACGTGCTATATGTTCTGAATGCCCGAATTGGGAATCTGTGTCAAAACTTTGTTAGGAATTATGTGATCCTTACTAGCTGGAAGTAAGGGAGATGGGGCATGAAGTTATTTCTAGGAGTTGGACACATACCAAGTTTAGCTCAGTTCTGGGCATCTTTGAAATACCTATACAAACTTGTTCCTACCTAGTAACTTGAATCTTTGAATGAGAATATGCTTGCTTACAGCAACGTGCTATATGTTCTGAATGCCCGAATAGGGAATCTGTGTCAAAACTTTGTTAGGAATTATGTGATCCTTACTAGCTGGAAGTAAGGGAGATGGGGCATGAAGTTATTTCTAGGAGTTGGACACATACCAAGTTTAGCTCAGTTCTGGGCATCTTTGAAATACCTATACAAACTTGTTCCTACCTAGTAACTTGCAACTTTGAATGAGAATGTGCTTGCTTACAGCAACGTGCTATATGTTCTGAATGCCCGAATAGGGAATCTGTGTCAAATCTTTGTTAGGAATTATGTGATCCTTTCTAGCTGGAAGTAAGGGAGGTGGGGCATGAAGTTATTTCTAGGAGTTGGACACATACCAAGTTTAGCTCAGTTCTGGGCATCTTTGAAATACCTATACAAACTTGTTCCTACATAGTAACTTGCAACTTTGAATGAGAATGTGCTTGCTTACAGCAACGTGCTATATGTTCTAAATGCCCGAAGTGGGAATCTGTGTCAAAACTTTGTTAGGAATTATGTGATCCTTACTAGCTGGAAGTAAGGGAGATGGTTCATGAAGTTATTTCTAGGAGTTGGACACATACCAAGTTTAGCTCAGTTCTGGGCATCTTTGAAATACCTATACAAACTTGTTCCTACATAATAACTTGCAACTTTGAATGAGAATGTGCTTGCTTTCAGCAACGTGCTATATGTTCTGAATGCCCGAATTGGGAATCTGTGTCAAAACTTTGTTAGGAATTATGTGATCCTTACTAGCTGGAAGTAAGGGAGATGGGGCATGAAGTTATTTCTAGGAGTTGGACACATACCAAGTTTAGCTCAGTTCTGGGCATCTTTGAAATACCTATACAAACTTGTTCCTACATAGTAACTTGCAACTTTGAATGAGAATGTGCTTGCTTACAGCAACGTGCTATATGTTCTGAATGCGAGAATTGGGAATCTGTGTCAAAACTTTGTTAGGAATTATGTGATCCTTACTAGCTGGAAGTAAGGGAGATGGGGCATGAAGTTATTTCTAGGAGTTGGACACATACCAAGTTTAGCTCAGTTCTGGGCATCTTTGAAATACCTATACAAACTTGTTCCTACATAGTAACTTGCAACTTTGAATGAGAATGTGCTTGCTTGCAGCAACGTGCTATATGTTCTGAATGCCCGAATAGGGAATCTGTGTCAAAACTTTGTTAGGAATTATGTGATCCTTACTAGCTGGAAGTAAGGGAGATGGGGCATGAAGTTATTTCTAGGAGTTGGACACATACCAAGTTTAGCTCAGTTCTGGGCATCTTTGAAATACCTATACAAACTTGTTCCTACATAGTAACTTGCATCTTTGAATGACAATGTGCTTGCTTGCAGCAACGTGCTATATGTTCTGAATGCCCGAATAGGGAATCTGTGTCAAAACTTTGTTAGGAATTATGTGATCCTTACTAGCTGGAAGTAAGGGAGATGGGGCATGAAGTTATTTCTAGGAGTTGGACACATACCAAGTTTAGCTCAGTTCTGGGCATCTTTGAAATACCTATACAAACTTGTTCCTACATAGTAACTTGCATCTTTGAATGAGAATGTGCTTGCTTACAGCAACGTGCTATATGTTCTGAATGCCCGAATTGGGAATCTGTGTCAAAACTTTGTTAGGAATTATGTGATCCTTACTAGCTGGAAGTAAGGGAGATGGGGCATGAAGTTATTTCTAGGAGTTGGACACATACCAAGTTTAGCTCAGTTCTGGGCATCTTTGAAATACCTATACAAACTTGTTCCTACATAGTAACTTGCAACTTTGAATGAGAATGTGCTTGCTTGCAGCAACGTGCTATATGTTCTGAATGCCCGAATAGGCAATCTGTGTCAAAACTTTGTTAGGAATTATGTGATCCTTACTAGCTGGAAGTAAGGGAGATGGGGCATGAAGTTATTTCTAGGAGTTGGACACATACCAAGTTTAGCTCAGTTCTGGGCATCTTTGAAATACCTATACAAACTTGTTCCTACATAGTAACTTGCATCTTTGAATGAGAATGTGCTTGCTTGCAGCAACGTGCTATATGTTCTGAATGCCCGAATTGGGAATCTGTGTCAAAACTTTGTTAGGAATTATGTGATCCTTACTAGCTGGAAGTAAGGGAGATGGGGCATGAAGTTATTTCTAGGAGTTGGACACATACCAAGTTTAGCTCAGTTCTGGGCATCTTTGAAATACCTATACAAACTTGTTCCTACATAGTAACTTGCATCTTTGAATGAGAATGTGCTTGCTTGCAGCAACGTGCTATATGTTCTGAAAGCCCGAATTGGGAATCTGTGTCAAAACTTTGTTAGGAATTATGTGATCCTTACTAGCTCTAAGTAAGGGAGATGGGGCATGGAGTTATTTCTTGGAGTTGGAGACATACCAAGTTTAGCTCAGTTCTGGGCATCTTTGAAATACCTATACAAACTTGTTCCTACATAATAACTTGCATCTTTGAATGAGAATGTGCTTGCTTACAGCAACGTGCTATATGTTCTGAATGCCCGAATTGGGAATCTGTGTCAAAACTTTGTTAGGAATTATGTGATCCTTACTAGCTGGAAGTAAGGGAGATGGGGCATGAAGTTATTTCTAGGAGTTGGACACATACCAAGTTTAGCTCAGTTCTGGGCATCTTTGAAATACCTATACAAACTTGTTCCTACATAGTAACTTGCAACTTTGAATGAGAATGTGCTTGCTTACAGCAACGTGCTATATGTTCTGAATGCCCGAATTGGGAATCTGTGTCAAAACTTTGTTAGGAATTATGTGATCCTTACTAGCTTGAAGTAAGGGAGATGGGGCATGAAGTTATTTCTAGGAGTTGGACACATACCAAGTTTAGCTCAGTTCTGGGCATCTTTGAAATACCTATACAAACTTGTTCCTACATAGTAACTTGCAACTTTGAATGAGAATGTGCTTGCTTGCAGCAACGTGCTATATGTTCTGAATGCCCGAATTGGGAATCTGTGTCAAAACTTTGTTAGGAATTATGTGATCCTTACTAGCTGGAAGTAAGGGAGATGGGGCATGAAGTTATTTCTTGGAGTTTGAGACATACCAAGTTTAGCTCAGTTCTGGGCATCTTTGAAATACCTATACAAACTTGTTCCTACATAGTAACTTGCAACTTTGAATGAGAATGTGCTTGCTTGCAGCAACGTGCTATATGTTCTGAATGCCCGATTTGGGAATCTGTGTCAAAATTTTGTTAGGAATTATGTGATCCTTACTAGCTGGAAGTAAGGGAGATGGAGCACGAAGTTATTTCTAGGAGTTGGACACATACCAAGTTTAGCTCAGTTCTGGGCATCTTTGAAATACCTATACAAACTTGTTCCTACCTAGTAACTTGCATCTTTGAATGAGAATGTGCTTGCTTACAGCAACGTGCTATATGTTCTGAATGCCCGAATTGGGAATCTGTGTCAAAACTTTGTTAGGAATTATGTGATCCTTACTAGCTGGAAGTAAGGGAGATGGGGCATGAAGTTATTTCTAGGAGTTGGACACATACCAAGTTTAGCTCAGTTCTGGGCATCTTTGAAATACCTATACAAACTTGTTCCTACATAGTAACTTGAATCTTTGAATGAGAATCTGCTTGCTTAAAGCAACGTGCTATATGTTCTGAATGCCCGAATTGGCAATCTGTGTCAAAACTTTGTTAGGAATTATGTGATCCTTACTAGCTGGAAGTAAGGGAGATGGGGCATGAAGTTATTTCTAGGAGTTGGACACATACCAAGTTTAGCTCAGTTCTGGGCATCTTTGAAATACCTATACAAACTTGTTCCTACATAGTAACTTGCAACTTTGAATGAGAATGTGCTTGCTTACAGCAACGTGCTATATGTTCTGAATGCCCGAATTGGTAATCTGTGTCAAAACTTTGTTAGGAATTATGTGATCCTTACTAGCTGGAAGTAAGGGAGATGGGGCATGAAGTTATTTCTAGGAGTTGGACACATACCAAGTTTAGCTCAGTTCTGGGCATCTTTGAAATACCTATACAAACCTGTTCCTACATAGTAACTTGCATCTTTGAATGAGAATGTGCTTGCTTACAGCAACGTGCTATATGTTCTGAATGCCCGAATTGGGAATCTGTGTCAAAACTTTGTTAGGAATTATGTGATCCTTACTAGCTGGAAGTAAGGGAGATGGGGCATGAAGTTATTTCTAGGAGTTGGACACATACCAAGTTTAGCTCAGTTCTGGGCATCTTTGAAATACCTATACAAACCTGTTCCTACATAGTAACTTGCAACTTTGAATGAGAATGTGCTTGCTTACAGCAACGTGCTATATGTTCTGAATGCCCGAATTGGGAATCTGTGTCAAAACTTTGTTAGGAATTATGTGATCCTTACTAGCTGGAAGTAAGGGAGATGGGGCATGAAGTTATTTCTAGGAGTTGGACACATACCAAGTTTAGCTCAGTTCTGGGCATCTTTGAAATACCTATACAAACTTGTTCCTACCTAGTAACTTGCAACTTTGAATGAGAATGTGCTTGCTTACAGCAACGTGCTATATGTTCTGAATGCCCGAATAGGGAATCTGTGTCAAAACTTTGTTAGGAATTATGTGATCCTTACTAGCTGGAAGTAAGGGAGATGGGGCATGAAGTTATTTCTAGGAGTTGGACACATACCAAGTTTAGCTCAGTTCTGGGCATCTTTGAAATACCTATACAAACTTGTTCCTACATAGTAACTTGCAACTTTGAATGAGAATGTGCTTGCTTACAGCAACGTGCTATATGTTCTAAATGCCCGAATTGGGAATCTGTGTCAAAACTTTGTTAGGAATTATGTGATCCTTACTAGCTGGAAGTAAGGTAGATGGTTCATGAAGTTATTTCTAGGAGTTGGACACATACCAAGTTTAGCTCAGTTCTGGGCATCTTTGAAATACCTATACAAACTTGTTCCTACATAGTAACTTGCAACTTTGAATGAGAATGTGCTTGCTTTCAGCAACGTGCTATATGTTCTGAATGCCCGAATTGGGAATCTGTGTCAAAACTTTGTTAGGAATTATGTGATCCTTACTAGCTGGAAGTAAGGGAGATGGGGCATGAAGTTATTTCTAGGAGTTGGACACATACCAAGTTTAGCTCAGTTCTGGGCATCTTTGAAATACCTATACAAACTTGTTCCTACATAGTAACTTGCAACTTTGAATGAGAATGTGCTTGCTTACAGCAACGTGCTATATGTTCTGAATGCGAGAATTGGGAATCTGTGTCAAAACTTTGTTAGGAATTATGTGATCCTTACTAGCTGGAAGTAAGGGAGATGGGGCATGAAGTTATTTCTAGGAGTTGGACACATACCAAGTTTAGCTCAGTTCTGGGCATCTTTGAAATACCTATACAAACTTGTTCCTA
This sequence comes from Diceros bicornis minor, assembly GCF_020826845.1. Lineage (NCBI taxonomy): Eukaryota > Metazoa > Chordata > Mammalia > Perissodactyla > Rhinocerotidae > Diceros > Diceros bicornis. The sequence goes on along the minus strand of NW_026691405.1, from coordinate 26,416 downwards.
CATAGTAACTTGCAACTTTGAATGAGAATGTGCTTGCTTGCAGCAACGTGCTATATGTTCTGAATGCCCGAATAGGGAATCTGTGTCAAAACTTTGTTAGGAATTATGTGATCCTTACTAGCTGGAAGTAAGGGAGATGGGGCATGAAGTTATTTCTAGGAGTTGGACACACACCAAGTTTAGCTCAGTTCTGGGCATCTTTGAAATACCTATACAAACTTGTTCCTACATAGTAACTTGCATCTTTGAATGAGAATGTGCTTGCTTGCAGCAACGTGCTATATGTTCTGAATGCCCGAATTGGGAATCTGTGTCAAAACTTTGTTAGGAATTATGTGATCCTTACTAGCTGGAAGTAAGGGAGATGGGGCATGAAGTTATTTCTAGGAGTTGGACACATACCAAGTTTAGCTCAGTTCTGGGCATCTTTGAAATACCTATACAAACTTGTTCCTACATAGTAACTTGCATCTTTGAATGAGAATGTGCTTGCTTACAGCAACGTGCTATATGTTCTGAATGCCCGAATTGGGAATCTGTGTCAAAACTTTGTTAGGAATTATGTGATCCTTACTAGCTGGAAGTAAGGGAGATGGGGCATGAAGTTATTTCTAGGAGTTGGACACATACCAAGTTTAGCTCAGTTCTGGGCATCTTTGAAATACCTATACAAACTTGTTCCTACATAGTAACTTGCAACTTTGAATGAGAATGTGCTTGCTTGCAGCAACGTGCTATATGTTCTGAATGCCCGAATAGGCAATCTGTGTCAAAACTTTGTTAGGAATTATGTGATCCTTACTAGCTGGAAGTAAGGGAGATGGGGCATGAAGTTATTTCTAGGAGTTGGACACATACCAAGTTTAGCTCAGTTCTGGGCATCTTTGAAATACCTATACAAACTTGTTCCTACATAGTAACTTGCATCTTTGAATGAGAATGTGCTTGCTAGCAGCAATGTGCTATATGTTCTGAATGCCCGAATTGGGAATCTGTGTCAAAACTTTGTTAGGAATTATGTGATCCTTACTAGCTGGAAGTAAGGGAGATGGGGCATGAAGTTATTTCTAGGAGTTGGACACATACCAAGTTTAGCTCAGTTCTGGGCATCTTTGAAATACCTATACAAACTTGTTCCTACATAGTAACTTGCATCTTTGAATGAGAATGTGCTTGCTTGCAGCAACGTGCTATATGTTCTGAAAGCCCGAATTGGGAATCTGTGTCAAAACTTTGTTAGGAATTATGTGATCCTTACTAGCTCTAAGTAAGGGAGATGGGGCATGAAGTTATTTCTTGGAGTTGGAGACATACCAAGTTTAGCTCAGTTCTGGGCATCTTTGAAATACCTATACAAACTTGTTCCTACATAGTAACTTGCATCTTTGAATGAGAATGTGCTTGCTTACAGCAACGTGCTATATGTTCTGAATGCCCGAATTGGGAATCTGTGTCAAAACTTTGTTAGGAATTATGTGATCCTTACTAGCTGGAAGTAAGTGAGATGGGGCATGAAGTTATTTCTAGGAGTTGGACACATACCAAGTTTAGCTCAGTTCTGGGCATCTTTGAAATACCTATACAAACTTGTTCCTACATAGTAACTTGCAACTTTGAATGAGAATGTGCTTGCTTACAGCAACGTGCTATATGTTCTGAATGCGAGAATTGGGAATCTGTGTCAAAACTTTGTTAGGAATTATGTGATCCTTACTAGCTGGAAGTAAGGGAGATGGGGCATGAAGTTATTTCTAGGAGTTGGACACATACCAAGTTTAGCTCAGTTCTGGGCATCTTTGAAATACCTATACAAACTTGTTCCTACATAGTAACTTGCAACTTTGAATGAGAATGTGCTTGCTTGCAGCAACGTGCTATATGTTCTGAATGCCCGAATAGGGAATCTGTGTCAAAACTTTGTTAGGAATTATGTGATCCTTACTAGCTGGAAGTAAGGGAGATGGGGCATGAAGTTATTTCTAGGAGTTGGACACACACCAAGTTTAGCTCAGTTCTGGGCATCTTTGAAATACCTATACAAACTTGTTCCTACATAGTAACTTGCATCTTTGAATGAGAATGTGCTTGCTTGCAGCAACGTGCTATATGTTCTGAATGCCCGAATTGGGAATCTGTGTCAAAACTTTGTTAGGAATTATGTGATCCTTACTAGCTGGAAGTAAGGGAGATGGGGCATGAAGTTATTTCTAGGAGTTGGACACATACCAAGTTTAGCTCAGTTCTGGGCATCTTTGAAATACCTATACAAACTTGTTCCTACATAGTAACTTGCATCTTTGAATGAGAATGTGCTTGCTTACAGCAACGTGCTATATGTTCTGAATGCCCGAATTGGGAATCTGTGTCAAAACTTTGTTAGGAATTATGTGATCCTTACTAGCTGGAAGTAAGGGAGATGGGGCATGAAGTTATTTCTAGGAGTTGGACACATACCAAGTTTAGCTCAGTTCTGGGCATCTTTGAAATACCTATACAAACTTGTTCCTACATAGTAACTTGCAACTTTGAATGAGAATGTGCTTGCTTACAGCAACGTGCTATATGTTCTGAATGCCCGAATTGGGAATCTGTGTCAAAACTTTGTTAGGAATTATGTGATCCTTACTAGCTTGAAGTAAGGGAGATGGGGCATGAAGTTATTTCTAGGAGTTGGACACATACCAAGTTTAGCTCAGTTCTGGGCATCTTTGAAATACCTATACAAACTTGTTCCTACATAGTAACTTGCAACTTTGAATGAGAATGTGCTTGCTTACAGCAACGTGCTATATGTTCTGAATGCCCGAATTGGGAATCTGTGTCAAAACTTTGTTAGGAATTATGTGATCCTTACTAGCTGGAAGTAAGGGAGATGGGGCATGAAGTTATTTCTTGGAGTTTGAGACATACCAAGTTTAGCTCAGTTCTGGGCATCTTTGAAATACCTATACAAACTTGTTCCTACATAGTAACTTGCAACTTTGAATGAGAATGTGCTTGCTTGCAGCAACGTGCTATATGTTCTGAATGCCCGATTTGGGAATCTGTGTCAAAACTTTGTTAGGAATTATGTGATCCTTAGTAGCTGGAAGTAAGGGAGATGGAGCACGAAGTTATTTCTAGGAGTTGGACACATACCAAGTTTAGCTCAGTTCTGGGCATCTTTGAAATACCTATACAAACTTGTTCCTACCTAGTAACTTGCATCTTTGAATGAGAATGTGCTTGCTTACAGCAACGTGCTATATGTTCTGAATGCCCGAATTGGGAATCTGTGTCAAAACTTTGTTAGGAATTATGTGATCCTTACTAGCTGGAAGTAAGGGAGATGGGGCATGAAGTTATTTCTAGGAGTTGGACACATACCAAGTTTAGCTCAGTTCTGGGCATCTTTGAAATACCTATACAAACTTGTTCCTACATAGTAACTTGCATCTTTGAATGAGAATGTGCTTGCTTGCAGCAACGTGCTATATGTTCTGAAAGCCCGAATTGGGAATCTGTGTCAAAACTTTGTTAGGAATTATGTGATCCTTACTAGCTCTAAGTAAGGGAGATGGGGCATGAAGTTATTTCTTGGAGTTGGAGACATACCAAGTTTAGCTCAGTTCTGGGCATCTTTGAAATACCTATACAAACTTGTTCCTACATAGTAACTTGCATCTTTGAATGAGAATGTGCTTGCTTACAGCAACGTGCTATATGTTCTGAATGCCCGAATTGGGAATCTGTGTCAAAACTTTGTTAGGAATTATGTGATCCTTACTAGCTGGAAGTAAGGGAGATGGGGCATGAAGTTATTTCTAGGAGTTGGACACATACCAAGTTTAGCTCAGTTCTGGGCATCTTTGAAATACCTATACAAACTTGTTCCTACATAGTAACTTGCAACTTTGAATGAGAATGTGCTTGCTTACAGCAACGTGCTATATGTTCTGAATGCGAGAATTGGGAATCTGTGTCAAAACTTTGTTAGGAATTATGTGATCCTTACTAGCTGGAAGTAAGGGAGATGGGGCATGAAGTTATTTCTAGGAGTTGGACACATACCAAGTTTAGCTCAGTTCTGGGCATCTTTGAAATACCTATACAAACTTGTTCCTACATAGTAACTTGCAACTTTGAATGAGAATGTGCTTGCTTGCAGCAACGTGCTATATGTTCTGAATGCCCGAATAGGGAATCTGTGTCAAAACTTTGTTAGGAATTATGTGATCCTTACTAGCTGGAAGTAAGGGAGATGGGGCATGAAGTTATTTCTAGGAGTTGGACACACACCAAGTTTAGCTCAGTTCTGGGCATCTTTGAAATACCTATACAAACTTGTTCCTACATAGTAACTTGCATCTTTGAATGAGAATGTGCTTGCTTGCAGCAACGTGCTATATGTTCTGAATGCCCGAATTGGGAATCTGTGTCAAAACTTTGTTAGGAATTATGTGATCCTTACTAGCTGGAAGTAAGGGAGATGGGGCATGAAGTTATTTCTAGGAGTTGGACACATACCAAGTTTAGCTCAGTTCTGGGCATCTTTGAAATACCTATACAAACTTGTTCCTACATAGTAACTTGCATCTTTGAATGAGAATGTGCTTGCTTACAGCAACGTGCTATATGTTCTGAATGCCCGAATTGGGAATCTGTGTCAAAACTTTGTTAGGAATTATGTGATCCTTACTAGCTGGAAGTAAGGGAGATGGGGCATGAAGTTATTTCTAGGAGTTGGACACATACCAAGTTTAGCTCAGTTCTGGGCATCTTTGAAATACCTATACAAACTTGTTCCTACATAGTAACTTGCAACTTTGAATGAGAATGTGCTTGCTTGCAGCAGCGTGCTATGTGTTCTGAATGCCCGAATAGGCAATCTGTGTCAAAACTTTGTTAGGAATTATGTGATCCTTACTAGCTGGAAGTAAGGGAGATGGGGCATGAAGTTATTTCTAGGAGTTGGACACATACCAAGTTTAGCTCAGTTCTGGGCATCTTTGAAATACCTATACAAACTTGTTCCTACATAGTAACTTGCATCTTTGAATGAGAATGTGCTTGCTTGCAGCAATGTGCTATATGTTCTGAATGCCCGAATTGGGAATCTGTGTCAAAACTTTGTTAGGAATTATGTGATCCTTACTAGCTGGAAGTAAGGGAGATGGGGCATGAAGTTATTTCTAGGAGTTGGACACATACCAAGTTTAGCTCAGTTCTGGGCATCTTTGAAATACCTATACAAACTTGTTCCTACATAGTAACTTGCATCTTTGAATGAGAATGTGCTTGCTTGCAGCAACGTGCTATATGTTCTGAAAGCCCGAATTGGGAATCTGTGTCAAAACTTTGTTAGGAATTATGTGATCCTTACTAGCTCTAAGTAAGGGAGATGGGGCATGAAGTTATTTCTTGGAGTTGGAGACATACCAAGTTTAGCTCAGTTCTGGGCATCTTTGAAATACCTATACAAACTTGTTCCTACATAGTAACTTGCATCTTTGAATGAGAATGTGCTTGCTTACAGCAACGTGCTATATGTTCTGAATGCCCGAATTGGGAATCTGTGTCAAAACTTTGTTAGGAATTATGTGATCCTTACTAGCTGGAAGTAAGGGAGATGGGGCATGAAGTTATTTCTAGGAGTTGGACACATACCAAGTTTAGCTCAGTTCTGGGCATCTTTGAAATACCTATACAAACTTGTTCCTACATAGTAACTTGCAACTTTGAATGAGAATGTGCTTGCTTACAGCAACGTGCTATATGTTCTGAATGCCCGAATTGGGAATCTGTGTCAAAACTTTGTTAGGAATTATGTGATCCTTACTAGCTTGAAGTAAGGGAGATGGGGCATGAAGTTATTTCTAGGAGTTGGACACATACCAAGTTTAGCTCAGTTCTGGGCATCTTTGAAATACCTATACAAACTTGTTCCTACATAGTAACTTGCAACTTTGAATGAGAATGTGCTTGCTTACAGCAACGTGCTATATGTTCTGAATGCCCGAATTGGGAATCTGTGTCAAAACTTTGTTAGGAATTATGTGATCCTTACTAGCTGGAAGTAAGGGAGATGGGGCATGAAGTTATTTCTTGGAGTTTGAGACATACCAAGTTTAGCTCAGTTCTGGGCATCTTTGAAATACCTATACAAACTTGTTCCTACATAGTAACTTGCAACTTTGAATGAGAATGTGCTTGCTTGCAGCAACGTGCTATATGTTCTGAATGCCCGATTTGGGAATCTGTGTCAAAACTTTGTTAGGAATTATGTGATCCTTACTAGCTGGAAGTAAGGGAGATGGAGCACGAAGTTATTTCTAGGAGTTGGACACATACCAAGTTTAGCTCAGTTCTGGGCATCTTTGAAATACCTATACAAACTTGTTCCTACCTAGTAACTTGCATCTTTGAATGAGAATGTGCTTGCTTACAGCAACGTGCTATATGTTCTGAATGCCCGAATTGGGAATCTGTGTCAAAACTTTGTTAGGAATTATGTGATCCTTACTAGCTGGAAGTAAGGGAGATGGGGCATGAAGTTATTTCTAGGAGTTGGACACATACCAAGTTTAGCTCAGTTCTGGGCATCTTTGAAATACCTATACAAACTTGTTCCTACATAGTAACTTGCATCTTTGAATGAGAATGTGCTTGCTTGCAGCAACGTGCTATATGTTCTGAATGCCCGAATTGGGAATCTGTGTCAAAACTTTGTTAGGAATTATGTGATCCTTACTAGCTGGAAGTAAGGGAGATGGGGCATGAAGTTATTTCTAGGAGTTGGACACATACCAAGTTTAGCTCAGTTCTGGGCATCTTTGAAATACCTATACAAACTTGTTCCTACATAGTAACTTGCATCTTTGAATGAGAATGTGCTTGCTTACAGCAACGTGCTATATGTTCTGAATGCCCGAATTGGGAATCTGTGTCAAAACTTTGTTAGGAATTATGTGATCCTTACTAGCTGGAAGTAAGGGAGATGGGGCATGAAGTTATTTCTAGGAGTTGGACACATACCAAGTTTAGCTCAGTTCTGGGCATCTTTGAAATACCTATACAAACTTGTTCCTACATAGTAACTTGCAACTTTGAATGAGAATGTGCTTGCTTACAGCAACGTGCTATATGTTCTGAATGCCCGAATTGGGAATCTGTGTCAAAACTTTGTTAGGAATTATGTGATCCTTACTAGCTGGAAGTAAGGGAGATGGGGCATGAAGTTATTTCTAGGAGTTGGACACATACCAAGTTTAGCTCAGTTCTGGGCATCTTTGAAATACCTATACAAACTTGTTCCTACATAGTAACTTGCATCTTTGAATGAGAATGTGCTTGCTTACAGCAACGTGCTATATGTTCTGAATGCCCGAATTGGGAATCTGTGTCAAAACTTTGTTAGGAATTATGTGATCCTTACTAGCTGGAAGTAAGTGAGATGGGGCATGAAGTTATTTCTAGGAGTTGGACACATACCAAGTTTAGCTCAGTTCTGGGCATCTTTGAAATACCTATACAAACCTGTTCCTACATAGTAACTTGCAACTTTGAATGAGAATGTGCTTGCTTACAGCAACGTGCTATATGTTCTGAATGCCCGAATTGGGAATCTGTGTCAAAACTTTGTTAGGAATTATGTGATCCGTACTAGCTGGAAGTAAGGCAGATGGGGCATGAAGTTATTTCTAGGAGTTGGACACATACCAAGTTTAGCTCAGTTCTGGGCATCTTTGAAATACCTATACAAACTTGTTCCTACATAGTAACTTGCATCTTTGAATGAGAATGTGCTTGCTTACAGCAACGTGCTATATGTTCTGAATGCCCGAATTGGGAATCTGTGTCAAAACTTTGTTAGGAATTATGTGATCCTTACTAGCTGGAAGTAAGGGAGATGGGGCATGAAGTTATTTCTAGGAGTTGGACACATACCAAGTTTAGCTCAGTTCTGGGCATCTTTGAAATACCTATACAAACTTGTTCCTACATAGTAACTTGCATCTTTGAATGAGAATGTGCTTGCTTGCAGCAACGTGCTATATGTTCTGAATGCCCGAATAGGGAATCTGTGTCAAAACTTTGTTAGGAATTGTGTGATCCTTACAAGCTGGAAGTAAGGGAGATGGGGCATGAAGTTATTTCTAGGAGTTGGACACATACCAAGTTTAGCTCAGTTCTGGGCATCTTTGAAATACCTATACAAACTTGTTCCTACCTAGTAACTTGCATCATTGAATGAGAATGTGCTTGCTTACAGCAACGTGCTATATGTTCTGAATGCCCGAATTGGGAATCTGTGTCAAAACTTTGTTAGGAATTATGTGATCCTTACTAGCTGGAAGTAAGGGAGATGGGGCATGAAGTTATTTCTAGGAGTTGGACACATACCAAGTTTAGCTCAGTTCTGGGCATCTTTGAAATACCTATACAAACTTGTTCCTACCTAGTAACTTGCATCTTTGAATGAGAATCTGCTTGCTTATAACAACGTGCTATATGTTCTGAATGCCCGAATAGGGAATCTGTGTCAAAACTTTGTTAGGAATTATGTGATCCTTACTAGCTGGAAGTAAGGGAGATGGGGCATGAAGTTATTTCTAGGAGTTGGAACCATACCAAGTTTAGCTCAGTTCTGGGCATCTTTGAAATACCTATACAAACTTGTTCCTACATAGTAACTTGCAACTTTGAATGAGAATGTGCTTGCTTACAGCAACGTGCTATATGTTCTGAATGCCCGAATTGGGAATCTGTGTCAAAACTTTGTTAGGAATTATGTGATCCTTACTAGCTGGAAGTAAGGGAGATGGGGCATGAAGTTATTTCTAGGAGTTGGACACATACCAAGTTTAGCTCAGTTCTGGGCATCTTTGAAATACCTATACAAACTTGTTCCTACATAGTAACTTGCAACTTTGAATGAGAATGTGCTTGCTTACAGCAACGTGCTATATGTTCTGAATGCGAAAATTGGGAATCTGTGTCAAAACTTTGTTAGGAATTATGTGATCCTTACTAGCTGGAAGTAAGGGAGATGGGGCATGAAGTTATTTCTAGGAGTTGGACACATACCAAGTTTAGCTCAGTTCTGGGCATCTTTGAAATACCTATACAAACTTGTTCCTACATAGTAACTTGCAACTTTGAATGAGAATGTTCTTGCTTGCAGCAACGTGCTATATGTTCTGAATGCCCGAATTGGGAATCTGTGTCAAAACTTTGTTAGGAATTATGTGATCCTTACTAGCTGGAAGTAAGGGAGATGGGGCATGAAGTTATTTCTAGGAGTTGGACACATACCAAGTTTAGCTCAGTTCTGGGCATCTTTGAAATACCTATACAAACTTGTTCCTACATAGTAACTTGCATCTTTGAATGAGAATGTGCTTGCTTACAGCAACGTGCTATATGTTCTGAATGCACGAATTGGCAATCTGTGTCAAAACTTTGTTAGGAATTATGTGATCCTTACTAGCTGGAAGTAAGGGAGATGGGGCATGAAGTTATTTCTAGGAGTTGGACACATACCAAGTTTAGCTCAGTTCTGGGCATCTTTGAAATACCTATACAAACTTGTTCCTACATAGTAACTTGCAACTTTGAATGAGAATGTGCTTGCTTGCAGCAACGTGCTATATGTTCTGAATGCCCGAATAGGGAATCTGTGTCAAAACTTTGTTAGGAATTATGTGATCCTTACTAGCTGGAAGTAAGGGAGATGGGGCATGAAGTTATTTCTAGGAGTTGGACACATACCAAGTTTAGCTCAGTTCTGGGCATCTTTGAAATACCTATACAAACTTGTTCCTACATAGTAACTTGCAACTTTGAATGAGAATGTGCTTGCTTACAGCAACGTGCTACATGTTCTGAATGCACGAATTGGCAATCTGTGTCAAAACTTTGTTAGGAATTATGTGATCCTTACTAGCTGGAAGTAAGGGAGATGGGGCATGAAGTTATTTCTAGGAGTTGGACACATACCAAGTTTAGCTCAGTTCTGGGCATCTTTGAAATACCTATACAAACTTGTTCCTACATAGTAACTTGCAACTTTGAATGAGAATGTGCTTGCTTGCAGCAACGTGCTATATGTTCTGAATGCCCGAATTTGGAATCTGTGTCAAAACTTTGTTAGGAATTATGTGATCCTTACTAGCTGGAAGTAAGGGAGATGGGGCATGAAGTTATTTCTAGGAGTTGGACACATACCAAGTTTAGCTCAGTTCTGGGCATCTTTGAAATACCTATACAAACTTGTTCCTACATAGTAACTTGCATCTTTGAATGAGAATGTGCTTGTTTGCAGCAACGTGCTATATGTTCTGAATGCCCGAATTGGGAATCTGTGTCAAAACTTTGTTAGGAATTATGTGATCCTTACTAGCTGGAAGTAAGGGAGATGGGGCATGAAGTTATTTCTAGGAGTTGGACACATACCAAGTTTAGCTCAGTTCTGGGCATCTTTGAAATACCTATACAAACTTGTTCCTACATAGTAACTTGCATCTTTGAATGAGAATGTGCTTGCTTGCAGCAACGTGCTATATGATCTGAAAGCCCGAATTGGGAATCTGTGTCAAAACTTTGTTAGGAATTATGTGATCCTTACTAGCTCTAAGTAAGGGAGATGGGGCATGAAGTTATTTCTTGGAGTTGGAGACATACCAAGTTTAGCTCAGTTCTGGGCATCTTTGAAATACCTATACAAACTTGTTCCTACATAGTAACTTGCATCTTTGAATGAGAATGTGCTTGCTTACAGCAACGTGCTATATGTTCTGAATGCCCGAATTGGGAATCTGTGTCAAAACTTTGTTAGAAATTATGTGATCCTTACTAGCTGGAAGTAAGGGAGATGGGGCATGACGTTATTTCTAGGAGTTGGACACATACCAAGTTTAGCTCAGTTCTGGGCATCTTTGAAATACCTATACAAACTTGTTCCTACATAGTAACTTGCAACTTTGAATGAGAATGTGCTTGCTTACAGCAACGTGCTACATGTTCTGAATGCCCGAATTGGGAATCTGTGTCAAAACTTTGTTAGGAATTATGTGATCCTTAGTAGCTTGAAGTAAGGGAGATGGGGCATGAAGTTATTTCTAGGAGTTGGACACATACCAAGTTTAGCTCAGTTCTGGGCATCTTTGAAATACCTATACAAACTTGTTCCTACATAGTAACTTGCAACTTTGAATGAGAATGTGCTTGCTTACAGCAACGTGCTATATGTTCTGAATGCCCGAATTGGTAATCTGTGTCAAAACTTTGTTAGGAATTATGTGATCCTTACTAGCTGGAAGTAAGGGAGATGGGGCATGAAGTTATTTCTAGGAGTTGGACACATACCAAGTTTAGCTCAGTTCTGGGCATCTTTGAAATACCTATACAAACTTGTTCCTACATAGTAACTTGCATCTTTGAATGAGAATGTGCTTGCTTACAGCAACGTGCTATATGTTCTGAATGCCCTAATAGGGAATCTGTGTCAAAACTTTGTTAGGAATTATGTGATCCTTACTAGCTGGAAGTAAGGGAGATGGGGCATGAAGTTATTTCTAGGAGTTGGACACATACCAAGTTTAGCTCAGTTCTGGGCATCTTTGAAATACCTATACAAACCTGTTCCTACATAGTAACTTGCAACTTTGAATGAGAATGTGCTTGCTTACAGCAACGTGCTATATGTTCTGAATGCCCGAATTGGGAATCTGTGTCAAAACTTTGTTAGGAATTATGTGATCCGTACTAGCTGGAAGTAAGGCAGATGGGGCATGAAGTTATTTCTAGGAGTTGGACACATACCAAGTTTAGCTCAGTTCTGGGCATCTTTGAAATACCTATACAAACTTGTTCCTACATAGTAACTTGCAACTTTGAATGAGAATGTGCTTGCTTACAGCAACGTGCTATATGTTCTGAATGCCCGAATTGGGAATCTGTGTCAAAACTTTGTTAGGAATTATGTGATCCGTACTAGCTGGAAGTAAGGGAGATGGGGCATGAAGTTATTTCTAGGAGTTGGACACATACCAAGTTTAGCTCAGTTCTGGGCATCTTTGAAATACCTATACAAACTTGTTCCTACATAGTAACTTGCAACTTTGAATGAAAATGTGCTTGCTTACAGCAACGTGCTATATGTTCTGAATGCCCGAATTGGGAATCTGTGTCAAAACTTTGTTAGGAATTATGTGATCCTTACTAGCTGGAAGTAAGGGAGATGGGGCATGAAGTTATTTCTAGGAGTTGGACACATACCAAGTTTAGCTCAGTTCTGGGCATCTTTGAAATACCTATACAAACTTGTTCCTACCTAGTAACTTGCATCTTTGAATGAGAATGTGCTTGCTTGCAGCAACGTGCTATATGTTCTGAATGCCCGAATAGGGAATCTGTGTCAAAACTTTGTTAGGAATTATGTGATCCTTACAAGCTGGAAGTAAGGGAGATGGGGCATGAAGTTATTTCTAGGAGTTGGACACATACCAAGTTTAGCTCAGTTCTGGGCATCTTTGAAATACCTATACAAACTTGTTCCTACCTAGTAACTTGCATCTTTGAATGAGAATGTGCTTGCTTACAGCAACGTGCTATATGTTCTGAATGCCCGAATTGGGAATCTGTGTCAAAACTTTGTTAGGAATTATGTGATCCTTACTAGCTGGAAGTAAGGGAGATGGGGCATGAAGTTATTTCTAGGAGTTGGACACATACCAAGTTTAGCTCAGTTCTGGGCATCTTTGAAATACCTATACAAACTTGTTCCTACATAGTAACTTGCAACATTGAATGAGAATGTGCTTGCTTACAGCAACGTGCTATATGTTCTGAATGCCCGAATTGGGAATCTGTGTCAAAACTTTGTTAGGAATTATGTGATCCTTACTAGCTGGAAGTAAGGGAGATGGGGCATGAAGTTATTTCTAGGAGTTGGACACATACCAAGTTTAGCTCAGTTCTGGGCATCTTTGAAATACCTATACAAACTTGTTCCTACATAGTAACTTGCAACTTTGAATGAAAATGTGCTTGCTTACAGCAACGTGCTATATGTTCTGAATGCCCGAATTGGGAATCTGTGTCAAAACTTTGTTAGGAATTATGTGATCCTTACTAGCTGGAAGTAAGGGAGATGGGGCATGAAGTTATTTCTAGGAGTTGGACACATACCAAGTTTAGCTCAGTTCTGGGCATCTTTGAAATACCTATACAAACTTGTTCCTACCTAGTAACTTGCATCTTTGAATGAGAATCTGCTTGCTTACAGCAACGTGCTATATGTTCTGAATGCCCGAATTGGGAATCTGTGTCAAAACTTTGTTAGGAATTATGTGATCCTTACTAGCTGGAAGTAAGGGAGATGGGGCATGAAGTTATTTCTAGGAGTTGGACACATACCAAGTTTAGCTCAGTTCTGGGCATCTTTGAAATACCTATACAAACTTGTTCCTACATAGTAACTTGCATCTTTGAATGAGAATATGCTTGCTTACAGCAACGTGCTATATGTTCTGAATGCCCGAATTGGCAATCTGTGTCAAAACTTTGTTAGGAATTATGTGATCCTTACTAGCTGGAAGTAAGGGAGATGGGGCATGAAGTTATTTCTAGGAGTTGGACACATACCAAGTTTAGCTCAGTTCTGGGCATCTTTGAAATACCTATACAAACTTGTTCCTACATAGTAACTTGCATCTTTGAATGAGAATGTGCTTGCTTACAGCAACGTGCTATATGTTCTGAATGCCCGAATTGAGAATCTGTGTCAAAACTTTGTTAGGAATTATGTGATCCTTACTAGCTGGAAGTAAGGGAGATGGGGCATGAAGTTATTTCTAGGAGTTGGACACATACCAAGTTTAGCTCAGTTCGGGGCATCTTTGAAATACCTATACAAACTTGTTCCTACATAGTATCTTGCAACTTTGAATGAGAATCTGCTTGCTTACAGCAACGTGCTATATGTTATGAATGCCCGAATTGGGAATCTGTGTCAAAACTTTGTTAGGAATTATGTGATCCTTACTAGCTGGAAGTAAGGGAGATGGGGCATGAAGTTATTTCTAGGAGTTGGACACATACCAAGTTTAGCTCAGTTCTGGGCCTCTTTGAAATACCTATACAAACTTGTTCCTACATAGTAACTTGCATCTTTGAATGAGAATGTGCTTGCTTACAGCAACGTGCTATATGTTCTGAATGCCCGAATTGGGAATCTGTGTCAAAACTTTGTTAGGAATTATGTAATCCTTACTAGCTGGAAGTAAGGGAGATGGGGCATGAAGTTATTTCTAGGAGTTGGACACATACCAAGTTTAGCTCAGTTCTGGGCATCTTTGAAATACCTATACAAACTTGTTCCTACATAGTAACTTGCATCTTTGAATGAGAATGTGCTTGCTTACAGCAACGTGCTATATGATCTGAATGCCCGAATTGGGAATCTGTGTCAAAACTTTGTTAGGAATTATGTGATCCTTACTAGCTGGAAGTAAGGGAGATGGGGCATGAAGTTATTTCTTGGAGTTGGAGACATACCAAGTTAAGTCAGTTCTGGGCATCTTTGAAATACCTATACAAACTTGTTCCTACATAGTAACTTGCAACTTTGAATGAGAATGTGCTTGCTTGCAGCAACGTGCTATATGTTCTGAACGCCCGAATAGGGAATCTGTGTCAAAACTTTGTTAGGAATTATGTGATCCTTACTAGCTGGAAGTAAGGGAGATGGAGCATGAAGTTATTTCTAGGAGTTGGACACATACCAAGTTTAGCTCAGTTCTGGGCATCTTTGAAATACCTATACAAACTTGTTCCTACCTAGTAACTTGCATCTTTGAATGAGAATGTGCTTGCTTACAGCAACGTGCTATATGTTCTGAATGCCCGAATTGGGAATCTGTGTCAAAACTTTGTTAGGAATTATGTGATCCTTACTAGCTGGAAGTAAGGGAGATGGGGCATGAAGTTATTTCTAGGAGTTGGACACATACCAAGTTTAGCTCAGTTCTGGGCATCTTTGAAATACCTATACAAACTTGTTCCTACATAGTAACTTGCAACTTTAAATGAAAATGTGCTTGCTTACAGCAACGTGCTATATGTTCTGAATGCCCGAATTGGGAATCTGTGTCAAAACTTTGTTAGGAATTATGTGATCCTTACTAGCTGGAAGTAAGGGAGATGGGGCATGAAGTTATTTCTAGGAGTTGGACACATACCAAGTTTAGCTCAGTTCTGGGCATCTTTGAAATACCTATACAAACTTGTTCCTACATAGTAACTTGCATCTTTGAATGAGAATGTGCTTGCTTACAGCAACGTGCTATATGTTCTGAATGCCCGAATTGGGAATCTGTGTCAAAACTTTGTTAGGAATTATGTGATCCTTACTAGCTGGAAGTAAGGGAGATGGGGCATGAAGTTATTTCTAGGAGTTGGACACATACCAAGTTTAGCTCAGTTCTGGGCATCTTTGAAATACCTATACAAACTTGTTCCTACATAGTAACTTGCATCTTTGAATGAGAATCTGCTTGCTTACAGCAACGTGCTATATGTTCTGAATCCCCGAATTGAGAATCTGTGTCAAAACTTTGTTAGGAATTATGTGATCCTTACTAGCTGGAAGTAAGGGAGATGGGGCATGAAGTTATTTCTAGGAGTTGGACACATACCAAGTTTAGCTCAGTTCTGGGCATCTTTGAAATACCTATACAAACTTGTTCCTACATAGTAACTTGCATCTTTGAATGAGAATGTGCTTGCTTGCAGCAACGTGCTATTTGTTCTGAATGCCCGAATTGGGAATCTGTGTCAAAACTTTGTTAGGAATTATGTGATCCTTACTAGCTGGAAGTAAGGGAGATGGGGCATGAAGTTATTTCTAGGAGTTGGACACATACCAAGTTTAGCTCAGTTCTGGGCATCTTTGAAATACCTATACAAACTTGTTCCTACATAGTAACTTGCATCTTTGAATGAGAATGTGCTTGCTTGCAGCAACGTGCTATATGTTCTGAATGCCCGAATTGGGAATTTGTGTCAAAACTTTGTTAGGAATTATGTGATCCTTACTAGCTGGAAGTAAGGGAGATGGGGCATGAAGTTATTTCTTGGAGTTGGACACATACCAAGTTTAGCTCAGTTCTGGGCATCTTTGAAATACCTATACAAACTTGTTCCTACGTAGTAACTTGCAACTTTGAATGAGAATGTGCTTGCTTGCAGCAACGTGCTATATGTTCTGAATGCCCGAATAGGGAATCTGTGTCAAAACTTTGTTAGGAATTATGTGATCCTTACTAGCTGGAAGTAAGGGAGATGGGGCATGAAGTTATTTCTAGGAGTTGGACACACACCAAGTTTAGCTCAGTTCTGGGCATCTTTGAAATACCTATACAAACTAGTTCCTACATAGTAACTTGCAACTTTGAATGAGAATGTGCTTGCTTACACCAACGTGCTATATGTTCTGAATGCCCGAATTGGGAATCTGTGTCAAAACTTTGTTAGGAATTATGTGATCCTTACTAGCTGGAAGTAAGGGAGATGGGGCATGAAGTTATTTCTAGGAGTTGGAGACATACCAAGTTTAGCTCAGTTCTGGGCATCTTTGAAATACCTATACAAACTTGTTCCTACGTAGTAACTTGCAACTTTGAATGAGAATGTGCTTGCTTACAGCAACGTGCTATATGTTCTGTATGCCCGAATTGGGAATCTGTGTCAAAACTTTGTTAGGAATTATGTGATCCTTACTAGCTGGAAGTAAGGGAGATGGGGCATGAAGTTATTTCTAGGAGTTGGACACATACCAAGTTTAGCTCAGTTCTGGGCATCTTTGAAATACCTATACAAACTTGTTCCTACATAGTAACTTGCATCTTTGAATGAGAATGTGCTTGCTTACAGCAACGTGCTATATGTTCTGAATGCCCGAATTGGGAATCTGTGTCTAAACTTTGTTAGGAATTATGTGATCCTTGCTAGCTGGAAGTAAGGGAGATGGGGCATGAAGTTATTTCTAGGAGTTGGACACATACCAAGTTTAGCTCAGTTCTGGGCATCTTTGAAATACCTATACAAACTTGTTCCTACATAGTAACTTGCAACTTTGAATGAGAATGTGCTTGCTTGCAGCAACGTGCTATATGTTCTGAATGCCCGAATAGGGAATTTGTGTCAAAACTTTGTTAGGAATTATGTGATCCTTACTAGCTGGAAGTAAGGGAGATGGGGCATGAAGTTATTTCTAGGAGTTGGACACATACCAAGTTTAGCTCAGTTCTGGGCATCTTTGAAATACCTATACAAACTTGTTCCTACATAGTAACTTGCAACTTTGAATGAGAATGTGCTTGCTTACAGCAACGTGCTATATGTTCTGAATGCCCGAATTGGGAATCTGTGTCAAAACTTTGTTAGGAATTATGTGATCCTTACTAGCTGGAAGTAAGGGAGATGGGGCATGAAGTTATTTCTAGGAGTTGGACACATACCAAGTTTAGCTCAGTTCTGGGCATCTTTGAAATACCTATACAAACTTGTTCCTACATAGTAACTTGCAACTTTAAATGAAAATGTTCTTGCTTACAGCAACGTGCTATATGTTCTGAATGCCCGAATTGGGAATCTGTGTCAAAACTTTGTTAGGAATTATGTGATCCTTACTAGCTGGAAGTAAGGGAGATGGGGCATGAAGTTATTTCTAGGAGTTGGACACATACCAAGTTTAGCTCAGTTCTGGGCATCTTTGAAATACCTATACAAACTTGTTCCTACATAGTAACTTGCAACTTTGAATGAGAATGTGCTTGCTTACAACAACGTGCTATATGTTCTGAATGCCCGAATTGGGAATCTGTGTCAAAACTTTGTTAGGAATTATGTGATCCTTACTAGCTGGAAGTAAGGGCTATGGGGCATGAAGTTATTTCTAGGAGTTGGACACATACCAAGTTTAGCTCAGTTCTGGGCATCTTTGAAATACCTATACAAACTTGTTCCTACATAGTAACTTGCATCTTTGAATGAGAATGTGCTTGCTTACAGCAACGTGCTATATGTTCTGAATGCCCGAATTGGGAATCTGTGTCAAAACTTTGTTAGGAATTATGTGATCCTTACTAGCTGGAAGTAAGGGCTATGGGGCATGAAGTTATTTCTAGGAGTTGGACACATACCAAGTTTAGCTCAGTTCTGGGCATCTTTGAAATACCTATACAAACTTGTTCCTACATAGTAACTTGCATCTTTGAATGAGAATGTGCTTGCTTACAGCAACGTGCTATATGTTCTGAATGCCCGAATTGGGAATCTGTGTCAAAACTTTGTTAGGAATTATGTGATCCTTACTAGCTGGAAGTAAGGGAGATGGGGCATGAAGTTATTTCTAGGAGTTGGACACATACCAAGTTTAGCTCAGTTCTGGGCATCTTTGAAATACCTATACAAACTTGTTCCTACATAGTAACTTGCATCTTTGAATGAGAATCTGCTTGCTTACAGCAACGTGCTATATGTTCTGAATGCCCGAATTGAGAATCTGTGTCAAAACTTTGTTAGGAATTATGTGATCCTTACTAGCTGGAAGTAAGGGAGATGGGGCATGAAGTTATTTCTAGGAGTTGGACACATACCAAGTTTAGCTCAGTTCTGGGCATCTTTGAAATACCTATAAAAACTTGTTCCTACATAGTAACTTGCAACTTTGAATGAAAATGTGCTTGCTTACAGCAACGTGCTATATGTTCTGAATGCCCGAATTGGGAATCTGTGTCAAAACTTTGTTAGGAATTATGTGATCCTTACTAGCTGGAAGTAAGGGAGATGGGGCATGAAGTTATTTCTAGGAGTTGGACACATACCAAGTTTAGCTCAGTTCTGGGCATCTTTGAAATACCTATACAAACTTGTTCCTACATAGTAACTTGCATCTTTGAATGAGAATCTGCTTGCTTACAGCAACGTGCTATATGTTCTGAATGCCCGAATTGGGAATCTGTGTCAAAACTTTGTTAGGAATTATGTCATCCTTACTAGCTGGAAGTAAGGGAGATGGAGCATGAAGTTATTTCTAGGAGTTGGACACATACCAAGTTTAGCTCAGTTCTGGGCATCTTTGAAATACCTATACAAACTTGTTCCTACATAGTAACTTGCAACTTTGAATGAAAATGTGCTTGCTTACAGCAACGTGCTATATGTTCTGAATGCCCGAATTGGGAATCTGTGTCAAAACTTTGTTAGGAATTATGTGATCCTTACTAGCTGGAAGTAAGGGAGATGGGGCATGAAGTTATTTCTAGGAGTTGGACACATACCAAGTTTAGCTCAGTTCTGGGCATCTTTGAAATACCTATACAAACTTGTTCCTACATAGTAACTTGCATCTTTGAATGAGAATCTGCTTGCTTACAGCAACGTGCTATATGTTCTGAATGCCCGAATTGAGAATCTGTGTCAAAACTTTGTTAGGAATTATGTGATCCTTACTAGCTGGAAGTAAGGGAGATGGGGCATGAAGTTATTTCTAGGAGTTGGACACATACCAAGTTTAGCTCAGTTCTGGGCATCTTTGAAATACCTATAAAAACTTGTTCCTACATAGTAACTTGCAACTTTGAATGAAAATGTGCTTGCTTACAGCAACGTGCTATATGTTCTGAATGCCCGAATTGGGAATCTGTGTCAAAACTTTGTTAGGAATTATGTGATCCTTACTAGCTGGAAGTAAGGGAGATGGGGCATGAAGTTATTTCTAGGAGTTGGACACATACCAAGTTTAGCTCAGTTCTGGGCATCTTTGAAATACCTATACAAACTTGTTCCTACATAGTAACTTGCAACTTTGAATGAGAATCTGCTTGCTTACAGCAACGTGCTGTATGTTCTGAATGCCCGAATTGGGAATCTGTGTCAAAACTTTGTTAGGAATTATGTGATCCTTACTAGCTGGAAGTAAGGGAGATGGAGCATGAAGTTATTTCTAGGAGTTGGACACATACCAAGTTTAGCTCAGTTCTGGGCATCTTTGAAATACCTATACAAACTTGTTCCTACATAGTAACTTGCAACTTTGAATGAAAATGTGCTTGCTTACAGCAACGTGCTATATGTTCTGAATGCCCGAATTGGGAATCTCTGTCAAAACTTTGTTAGGAATTATGTGATCCTTACTAGCTGGAAGTAAGGGAGATGGGGCATGAAGTTATTTCTAGGAGTTGGACACATACCAAGTTTAGCTCAGTTCTGGGCATCTTTGAAATACCTATACAAACTTGTTCCTACATAGTAACTTGCAACTTTGAATGAGAATCTGCTTGCTTACAGCAAGGTGCTATATGTTCTGAATGCCCGAATTGGGAATCTGTGTCAAAACTTTGTTAGGAATTATGTGATCCTTACTAGCTGGAAGTAAGGGAGATGGGGTATGAAGTTATTTCTAGGAGTTGGACACATACCAAGTTTAGCTCAGTTCTGGGCATCTTTGAAATACCTATACAAACTTGTTCCTACATAGTAACTTGCATCTTTGAATGAGAATGTGCTTGCTTACAGCAACGTGCTATATGTTCTGAATGCCCGAATTGGGAATCTGTGTCAAAACTTTGTTAGGAATTATGTGATCCTTCCTAGCTGGAAGTAAGGGAGATGGGGCATGAAGTTATTTCTAGGAGTTGGACACATACCAAGTTTAGCTCAGTTCTGGGCATCTTTGAAATACCTATACAAACTTGTTCCTACATAGTAACTTGCATCTTTGAATGAGAATGTGCTTGCTTGCAGCAACGTGCTATATGTTCTGAATGCCCGAATTGGGAAACTGTGTCAAAACTTTGTTAGGAATTATGTGATCCTTACTAGCTGGAAGTAAGGGAGATGGGGCATGAAGTTATTTCTAGGAGTTGGACACATACCAAGTTTAGCTCAGTTCTGGGCATCTTTGAAATACCTATACAAACTTGTTCCTACCTAGTAACTTGCATCTTTGAATGAGAATGTGCTTGCTTGCAGCAACGTGCTATATGTTCTGAATGCCCGAATAGGGAATCTGTGTCAAAACTTTGTTAGGAATTATGTGATCCTTACTAGCTGGAAGTAAGGGAGATGGGGCATGAAGTTATTTCTAGGAGTTGGACACATACCAAGTTTAGCTCAGTTCTGGGCATCTTTGAAATACCTATACAAACTTGTTCCTACATAGTAACTTGCATCTTTGAATGAGAATGTGCTTGCTTACAGCAACGTGCTATATGTTCTGAATGCCCGAATAGGGAATCTGTGTCAAAACTTTGTTAGGAATTATGTGATCCTTACTAGCTGGAAGTAAGGGAGATGGGGCATGAAGTTATTTCTAGGAGTTGGACACATACCAAGTTTAGCTCAGTTCTGGGCATCTTTGAAATACCTATACAAACTTGTTCCTACATAGTAACTTGCATCTTTGAATGAGAATCTGCTTGCTTACAGCAACGTGCTATATGTTCTGAATGCCCGAATTGGGAATCTGTGTCAAAACTTTGTTAGGAATTATGTCATCCTTACTAGCTGGAAGTAAGGGAGATGGGGCATGAAGTTATTTCTAGGAGTTGGACACATACCAAGTTTAGCTCAGTTCTGGGCATCTTTGAAATACCTATACAAACTTGTTCCTACATAGTAACTTGCAACTTTGAATGAAAATGTGCTTGCTTACAGCAACGTGCTATATGTTCTGAATGCCCGAATTGGGAATCTGTGTCAAAACTTTGTTAGGAATTATGTGATCCTTACTAGCTGGAAGTAAGGGAGATGGGGCATGAAGTTATTTCTAGGAGTTGGACACATACCAAGTTTAGCTCAGTTCTGGGCATCTTTGAAATACCTATACAAACTTGTTCCTACATAGTAACTTGCAACTTTGAATGAGAATCTGCTTGCTTACAGCAAGGTGCTATATGTTCTGAATGCCCGAATTGGGAATCTGTGTCAAAACTTTGTTAGGAATTATGTGATCCTTACTAGCTGGAAGTAAGGGAGATGGGGCATGAAGTTATTTCTAGGAGTTGGACACATACCAAGTTTAGCTCAGTTCTGGGCATCTTTGAAATACCTATACAAACTTGTTCCTACATAGTAACTTGCATCTTTGAATGAGAATGTGCTTGCTTACAGCAACGTGCTATATGTTCTGAATGCCCGAATTGGGAATCTGTGTCAAAACTTTGTTAGGAATTATGTGATCCTTACTAGCTGGAAGTAAGGGAGATGGGGCATGAAGTTCTTTCTAGGAGTTGGACACATCCCAAGTTTAGCTCAGTTCTGGGCATCTTTGAAATACCTATACAAACTTGTTCCTACATAGTAACTTGCATCTTTGAATGAGAATGTGCTTGTTTGCAGCAACGTGCTATATGTTCTGAATGCCCGAATTGGGAATCTGTGTCAAAACTTTGTTAGGAATTATGTGATCCTTACTAGCTGGAAGTAAGGGAGATGGGGCATGAAGTTATTTCTAGGAGTTGGACACATACCAAGTTTAGCTCAGTTCTGGGCATCTTTGAAATACCTATACAAACTTGTTCCTACATAGTAACTTGCATCTTTGAATGAGAATGTGCTTGCTTGCAGCAACGTGCTATATGATCTGAAAGCCCGAATTGGGAATCTGTGTCAAAACTTTGTTAGGAATTATGTGATCCTTACTAGCTCTAAGTAAGGGAGATGGGGCATGAAGTTATTTCTTGGAGTTGGAGACATACCAAGTTTAGCTCAGTTCTGGGCATCTTTGAAATACCTATACAAACTTGTTCCTACATAGTAACTTGCATCTTTGAATGAGAATGTGCTTGCTTACAGCAACGTGCTATATGTTCTGAATGCCCGAATTGGGAATCTGTGTCAAAACTTTGTTAGAAATTATGTGATCCTTACTAGCTGGAAGTAAGGGAGATGGGGCATGACGTTATTTCTAGGAGTTGGACACATACCAAGTTTAGCTCAGTTCTGGGCATCTTTGAAATACCTATACAAACTTGTTCCTACATAGTAACTTGCAACTTTGAATGAGAATGTGCTTGCTTACAGCAACGTGCTACATGTTCTGAATGCCCGAATTGGGAATCTGTGTCAAAACTTTGTTAGGAATTATGTGATCCTTAGTAGCTTGAAGTAAGGGAGATGGGGCATGAAGTTATTTCTAGGAGTTGGACACATACCAAGTTTAGCTCAGTTCTGGGCATCTTTGAAATACCTATACAAACTTGTTCCTACATAGTAACTTGCAACTTTGAATGAGAATGTGCTTGCTTACAGCAACGTGCTATATGTTCTGAATGCCCGAATTGGTAATCTGTGTCAAAACTTTGTTAGGAATTATGTGATCCTTACTAGCTGGAAGTAAGGGAGATGGGGCATGAAGTTATTTCTAGGAGTTGGACACATACCAAGTTTAGCTCAGTTCTGGGCATCTTTGAAATACCTATACAAACTTGTTCCTACATAGTAACTTGCATCTTTGAATGAGAATGTGCTTGCTTACAGCAACGTGCTATATGTTCTGAATGCCCTAATAGGGAATCTGTGTCAAAACTTTGTTAGGAATTATGTGATCCTTACTAGCTGGAAGTAAGGGAGATGGGGCATGAAGTTATTTCTAGGAGTTGGACACATACCAAGTTTAGCTCAGTTCTGGGCATCTTTGAAATACCTATACAAACCTGTTCCTACATAGTAACTTGCAACTTTGAATGAGAATGTGCTTGCTTACAGCAACGTGCTATATGTTCTGAATGCCCGAATTGGGAATCTGTGTCAAAACTTTGTTAGGAATTATGTGATCCGTACTAGCTGGAAGTAAGGCAGATGGGGCATGAAGTTATTTCTAGGAGTTGGACACATACCAAGTTTAGCTCAGTTCTGGGCATCTTTGAAATACCTATACAAACTTGTTCCTACATAGTAACTTGCAACTTTGAATGAGAATGTGCTTGCTTACAGCAACGTGCTATATGTTCTGAATGCCCGAATTGGGAATCTGTGTCAAAACTTTGTTAGGAATTATGTGATCCGTACTAGCTGGAAGTAAGGGAGATGGGGCATGAAGTTATTTCTAGGAGTTGGACACATACCAAGTTTAGCTCAGTTCTGGGCATCTTTGAAATACCTATACAAACTTGTTCCTACATAGTAACTTGCAACTTTGAATGAAAATGTGCTTGCTTACAGCAACGTGCTATATGTTCTGAATGCCCGAATTGGGAATCTGTGTCAAAACTTTGTTAGGAATTATGTGATCCTTACTAGCTGGAAGTAAGGGAGATGGGGCATGAAGTTATTTCTAGGAGTTGGACACATACCAAGTTTAGCTCAGTTCTGGGCATCTTTGAAATACCTATACAAACTTGTTCCTACCTAGTAACTTGCATCTTTGAATGAGAATGTGCTTGCTTGCAGCAACGTGCTATATGTTCTGAATGCCCGAATAGGGAATCTGTGTCAAAACTTTGTTAGGAATTATGTGATCCTTACAAGCTGGAAGTAAGGGAGATGGGGCATGAAGTTATTTCTAGGAGTTGGACACATACCAAGTTTAGCTCAGTTCTGGGCATCTTTGAAATACCTATACAAACTTGTTCCTACCTAGTAACTTGCATCTTTGAATGAGAATGTGCTTGCTTACAGCAACGTGCTATATGTTCTGAATGCCCGAATTGGGAATCTGTGTCAAAACTTTGTTAGGAATTATGTGATCCTTACTAGCTGGAAGTAAGGGAGATGGGGCATGAAGTTATTTCTAGGAGTTGGACACATACCAAGTTTAGCTCAGTTCTGGGCATCTTTGAAATACCTATACAAACTTGTTCCTACATAGTAACTTGCAACATTGAATGAGAATGTGCTTGCTTACAGCAACGTGCTATATGTTCTGAATGCCCGAATTGGGAATCTGTGTCAAAACTTTGTTAGGAATTATGTGATCCTTACTAGCTGGAAGTAAGGGAGATGGGGCATGAAGTTATTTCTAGGAGTTGGACACATACCAAGTTTAGCTCAGTTCTGGGCATCTTTGAAATACCTATACAAACTTGTTCCTACATAGTAACTTGCAACTTTGAATGAGAATGTGCTTGCTTACAGCAACGTGCTATATGTTCTGAATGCCCGAATTGGGAATCTGTGTCAAAACTTTGTTAGGAATTATGTGATCCTTACTAGCTGGAAGTAAGGGAGATGGGGCATGAAGTTATTTCTAGGAGTTGGACACATACCAAGTTTAGCTCAGTTCTGGGCATCTTTGAAATACCTATACAAACTTGTTCCTACCTAGTAACTTGCATCTTTGAATGAGAATCTGCTTGCTTACAGCAACGTGCTATATGTTCTGAATGCCCGAATTGGGAATCTGTGTCAAAACTTTGTTAGGAATTATGTGATCCTTACTAGCTGGAAGTAAGGGAGATGGGGCATGAAGTTATTTCTAGGAGTTGGACACATACCAAGTTTAGCTCAGTTCTGGGCATCTTTGAAATACCTATACAAACTTGTTCCTACATAGTAACTTGCATCTTTGAATGAGAATATGCTTGCTTACAGCAACGTGCTATATGTTCTGAATGCCCGAATTGGCAATCTGTGTCAAAACTTTGTTAGGAATTATGTGATCCTTACTAGCTGGAAGTAAGGGAGATGGGGCATGAAGTTATTTCTAGGAGTTGGACACATACCAAGTTTAGCTCAGTTCTGGGCATCTTTGAAATACCTATACAAACTTGTTCCTACATAGTAACTTGCATCTTTGAATGAGAATGTGCTTGCTTACAGCAACGTGCTATATGTTCTGAATGCCCGAATTGAGAATCTGTGTCAAAACTTTGTTAGGAATTATGTGATCCTTACTAGCTGGAAGTAAGGGAGATGGGGCATGAAGTTATTTCTAGGAGTTGGACACATACCAAGTTTAGCTCAGTTCGGGGCATCTTTGAAATACCTATACAAACTTGTTCCTACATAGTATCTTGCAACTTTGAATGAGAATCTGCTTGCTTACAGCAACGTGCTATATGTTCTGAATGCCCGAATTGGGAATCTGTGTCAAAACTTTGTTAGGAATTATGTGATCCTTACTAGCTGGAAGTAAGGGAGATGGGGCATGAAGTTATTTCTAGGAGTTGGACACATACCAAGTTTAGCTCAGTTCTGGGCCTCTTTGAAATACCTATACAAACTTGTTCCTACATAGTAACTTGCATCTTTGAATGAGAATGTGCTTGCTTACAGCAACGTGCTATATGTTCTGAATGCCCGAATTGGGAATCTGTGTTAAAACTTTGTTAGGAATTATGTAATCCTTACTAGCTGGAAGTAAGGGAGATGGGGCATGAAGTTATTTCTAGGAGTTGGACACATACCAAGTTTAGCTCAGTTCTGGGCA